>NC_057803.1:604101722-604138600 GCF_018294505.1 Triticum aestivum
AAGCCAATATGTGCCTCCATGCAAAACAAATCTATGCCTCAGGAAAAATTCTTTTTCTTCCACGAGAGGCAGCCTCTCACGGTAGAAGAAAAACACATTTTATTTCTTGGCATAGCCGCGCCTCTCGTCAAAGAAAAAACACATATTTCTTCTTTTCCGAGAGGCATAGTTGTGCCTCTCGTGGAAGCAAACCCGTGCCACCATGATAAGCAAATTTATGCCTCTCGCGGAAGATAAAAGAACGAGTTATTTTGTGATTTTTTGGGTCCAAATCTTAGGGAAAGCCGGACAAAAACCAAAAAGCCAAAAAAATACCCAGAAAAAACTCATCTAAAACCTGAAAATGCCTAAAGAAAAAAAAATCCCAAGGGAACACCCAGCACGCGATACATGGCGACGGCTAACGCGCTCTCAGCCCACCAAAAATAACCCTTGAGGGGTTCCCGCAATAGGCATCCCTCAGAAAGTTGCTCTCATATGGCAAACGCGGAACTTCATTCTCGCCTTGAAGTGGCTAGCGACTGCACTACTAGCATATCATTCTTTGCCGATAGCACAAAAATGGAACACCAAACGTGTGTGCGCGCGAGTTTGTCACTCTGTTTAAAGAAATTCTTCACTCGGTTTTAGGAAAATATTCACATGCTTTAAATAAATTGTTAATGCTACTAAGAAACATTTTTGCGTACTTTCAGAAATGTTCATGTTGTTCAATTTTTTTTGTATAAGTAAAATGTTCACGTACGTTCAGAGAATGTTCACACTACTCAGTAGAAATGTTCATGTGCACCATGCAAAAAATGTTCATGTCCTTTAAATTAAATGTTCATGCTTAAAAAAATATTTCTTTTAGAAACATGTTTATGTTGTTCATAAAAATGTTCACAATATATTAAAAAAATTGTTGTCTATTTTTGAAAAAATTTACCGAAAATAATACTCATTATTTAAAAAAATATACAATGAACTTTTTCGTAATACAAGATGAAAATTTGCAAAGGAAATGTTGTACATTTTTATATACCCGATGAACAGATTCTAGATACAAGGTGAACAGTTTGTAACGTGTGGTAAACAATTTTGCAATAAACGTTGAAGATTTCAGCAAATGATTAAATATGTGATCAACCATTTTCAAGTACACAACGAATAGTTTTTAAATACATGGTTAACATTTTAAAATACGAGCCAAACATTTTCTTACAATACGGTATGAGAATTTTTCGAAACATTTAGCACATTTTCTGTTAGACTTGATAAGCAAAGGGTGCACTTAGGCCAATCTAGTGCCTATAGAAGAAAACCTTTCTAGCAAAAACCTTGAGAAAATCGTTGATGGGCTGGCCCATAAGCAATCGGCCGGCGGCCCGAGGGCCCCTCAATCCAGGACTGCCTCACGGGGGCCCTCACCTGCCAAGCTCCACTGCCCGCTCGATTTGCCTGATGATTCACAAAGTAGTTGAATTCCGCACGAAGGCACGGTAAGAAAGAAAATCCCTCAAAAAGCTTTAAGTTTCAATGATGAAACTTACCCTTTTTTGCATAAAAAATGCCCTGTTCCAACAAGTTTCAGAGATATAATTTTAAACAATTTTTTCTGTCGGCCGTAGACACAAAGTAACTGATTTTTGTCGGCCGCATGTACTAATAAGTTTCAAACATTGAAACTTAACGTTTTTCTTAAAAAGTCGTCAAAATATATTCAAAATACATCTTATCTGAAAGTGTTGGTCGCAAGAAACACGAATACGAAAAAAATTAATTTAAATTTTCCGTTTAAAAGACATAGAAGTTTGAAAATCGAAAGTCAAAATAAAAGGCTAACATCAGGGACTGAGTGTCCTGCACTTGCGTGCCGTAAATCCTTGTCTGAAAAGGGAAGGTATACTTTGGGTATGTCCGTTTCATACATTGTCTGTCGTCCGGTCCGGAAAATATGATATACTCGGGCACGAGAATCCGGACCGCTTTCAGTTTGGACTCGACTCGGACTTGGCGCGAGTAGTATATAACATGGACCCTGGCGTGCAAAGCTTGAGCTCATTGATTGATCCGTTCGGCTCGGGTTTTCCACGCACCTGAGCTGATGACGACCGGAGGAGGGCCGGCGGCAATGACGATGGCGCAGACAACCAGGATGGCCAATGTTGATTCCGCTCTCGTCCACCTGAGAGTAAACTGCAAGCAGTTGCTGGAGTTTCCCGCCGGCGAGGCCCTCAGCTGCGACGTAGTCTCCGTCGGTGGGCAGCTCTGGAGGATCGACCTCTCCCCGAGAGGGATAAGGCCCAACCACCGACACGTCTCCATCTTCCTCAGGCACCTCACGGTTAACATTTGAGAAAGCATATGCTTTCATAAACCCCCTTATCTGGCCATTCATTTCTGCATCGCGATTCGTACGAGCACATGTAGGGATTAGTGAACACTAACTAGGGGATAGCAAGACTCCATGGTTCGTGTGCTCAGGATTTGGATAGGAGCGTACTGGAGAGTTCTCTTCGTTTCCTTTCCTTTTTTTTATATAATCAAGAGTACACCATTTTACACTTTAGACCCTCTGACAACAAGCTATTTACACTTGAGTACAAGATATAACTCAACACTCCCCCTCAAGATGGGGCAAATACATCAAATAACCCCATCTTGCAACAAAGACTTGAGAATTGCCTATCTGGTAACCCTTTAGTTAAAATATCTGCTACTTGGTTAGAAGAACTCACATAGGGCATGCAGATGACTCCTTGGTCCAGCTTTTCTTTAATGAAGTGTCGATCAATCTCAATGTGTTTTGTTCGACTGTGTTGTACTGGATTGTGCGCAATATCAAGAGCTACCTTGTTATCACAGTACAGCATTAAGGGTTTCGACCGAAACAAGCCCAGTTCCATTAATAAGATCCTTAACCACAAAATTTCACATATTCCATGTGCCATGGATCTGAATTTTGCTTCTGCTGTAGACCTGGCAACCACACTCTGTTTCTTGCTACGCCATGTAACAAGATTTCCTCCAACAAAGGTACAATAGCCAGATGTTGATCTTCTATCATCTAATGAGCCTGCCCAATCTGCATCTGTATAACATTCTATCTGTAAATTGCCATGGGAAGAATATAACAAACCTTTACCAGGACACCCTTTAAGATAGCGAATAATCCGATTTACTGCATCCATATGATGGGTTCGAGGATCATGCATAAATCGGCTAACAACACTTACAACGAAAGCAATATCAGGGCGAGTATGTGATAGATAGATCAAGCGCCCAACAAGTCTTTGGTATTGTTCCCGGTCTACGGGTGAGCCTCCCTCTTTAACAAGGCGACAACCATGTTCAATTGGTGTAGAAGCTGGACGACACCCCTTCATTCCAATTTCTGATAGGAGATCCAAGATATATTTTCTCTGAGAAAGATAGATACCTTTTGAACTCCTAGAGACTTCGACTCCAAGAAAATATTTTAATTGACCCAAGTCTTTAACTTCAAACTCCTGTGCCAGTTGCAACTTCAATCTCTTAATTTCCTCCTCATCATCTCCTAAAATAACAATATCATCAACATAGGCTATCAATATAGCCAGTTTGCTTGCATTATGTTTGTAAAACAGAGTATGATCGGCATTACTCTGTTTATAACCCATTAGTAGTACCGCCCGTCGAAAACGATCAAACCATGCCCGAGGTGATTGTTTTAAGCCATATAATGATCGATGCAGCCTAAGTACTTTGCCCTCAGTTTGTGCAGTGCCAAAACCTGGAGGTATATGCATGTAGATCTCCTCTTGGAGGTCTCCATGAAGAAAAGCATTTTTTACATCTAGTTGATGTAAATCCCAGTCAAGATTAGATGCACATGATATCAAAGTTCGTATTGTATTCATTTTGGCAACTGGAGCGAAAGTCTCTTCGTAGTCTATCCCATATGTCTGAGTATACCCTTTTGCTACTAAACGAGCCTTGTACCTCTCAACCTTACCCTCAGGATTATGCTTAATGGTGTATACCCACTTGCACCCCACAGGTTCTTTACCAGATGGTAAGTTCACGAGTTCCCATGTATTGTTCTTCTCCAAGGCTGCCATCTCCTCTAGCATGGCTGTCTTCCACCTAGAATCCTTTATAGCATCCTTCCAATCTCTTGGAATAGAGGTGGAGTCTAAAGAAGCAATAAATCCTTGGAATGTTGGGCTACATTTTTCATAAGAAATAAATTTGGCAATATCATGCTTATAGACAACACAATCCTTAAGGCGCGCTGGAATATCAGTACGTCTTGCAGACTTACGCAATGCAATAGGAGGATCAACTATAGGAGAACTGGGAGCTGCTACAGATTCTACCATACCTTCTCCCTGAGTAGACTCCCTCGGTGAAGAAGAATTTTCTGGGGCATCAATATGGTCTATATCTTCTCCAGTCCCATCATTAGTTGTTGGCTCAGAAGAAGTGTCAGGCTCAATAACTTGTTGACTGGGAAAAGTGTCACTTACCTCATTTCCATCGTTACTATTAGCATCTTCCTCCCCCTCTGGTTCATTCTCCTGCTGAGATATATCAATCATAGGAGTTAGAGCTGAGCTACTGGGAGTAACATCTTTGCTCATATTCTCCCCCTGACTATCAACACCATGAACAATTTTACCATCTATAGGATAAAATGGCTCATTTTCATGAAATGTGACATCCATGCTAACAAAGAACCTTTTTTCGGTAGGGCTCCAGCACCGGTACCCCTTCTGGGTAGGAGAGTAACCCACAAATATGCATTTAACCGCACGTGGATCAAGCTTCCCTGCTGAATTCCTATAGTCATGAACGAAACAAGTACATCCAAAAACCTTCGGGGGAACAATGAAAGAATTAGCACCACTCAAACACTCAACCGAAGTCTTATGATTTAAAACCCTTGATGGCATACGATTTATTAAATATGTCGCTGTCTTGACAGCTTCACCCCAAAGGAATTTTGGCACATTCATCATAAACATGAGGGATCTAGCAACTTCTAGCAGATGTCTGTTTTTTCGTTCTGCAACCCCATTTTGTTCAGCTGTATTCACACATGTGGTTTGATGTATAATGCCATGTGAAGCTAAGAAATTATCAAAATCCTTGTTAACATACTCAGTTCCATTATCTGAACGAAATACTTTAACACTAGCATTATACTGGTTGCACACCAGAGTATAAAAGTTTTTAAATGCGGACAAAACATCAGATTTCCGCTTGAGCAAATACAGCCAAGTATATCGACTAGATTCATCAATAAAAGTTACATACCACCGTTCTCCTGATAGAGAGGTTACAACTGCTGGCCCCCAAACATCTGAATGAACTACTTCAAAAGGTACATTACTCCTCTCGCTGTTGCTAGGATAATTAGTTCTCGTATGTTTTGCTAGTTCACATACATCACATACGAGTTGCTCTTTGCAACAGGAGGCCAAAAGTGAGGGAAACATGCGGCCTAGTGACTGAAACGATAGGTGCCCAAGTCTATAATGTAGTAATAACAACTCATCTGTAGCGGAGACACGTTTCACACTAAGTGCAAGTGAAGTCGATGCGTTGTCGAGGTAGTAGAGGCCGTCATATTCAGTTCCAGTCCCAAGAATTCTTCCTGACTTCAAATCCTGGAATACACGAAATTTAGGTTCAAACCATGCTCTGCAATTTAGTGACTTTGTAATAGAGCTGACCGACAACAAATTCACAGGAAAATTAGGAACATGTAAGATAGGGCTTAATGATAGGGTTGATGTGCAGTTAACAGATCCACAACCCATTATGGGAGCTGAAGACCCATCAGCAATGCGAACTCTATCTCTCCCAGAACGAGGCAAGTATGATGAAAAATTCTTTGGTGATCCTGTCATATGATTTGTCGCACCTGAATCAATGATCCAGGGCGCACGTAAATGGTTCTCACCTTCTGTAGCCCGAGAGCCGACATCTTCACTAGATCCTTCGGTAGCAACGGCCATCAACTTTGCCTTGAACTCTTCTAGTGCATGAGCAGCGGTTGCAGGTAACTCTGTTGTCGATGATGTAAGATGAGCTCGGTCCTGCTTCTTCTCAAAGTTGTTACCGCTGCTGTTGAACCTGCTTGTTTGTCTTTGCTTCCATCCCGGAGGATAACCAACCAACTCGAAACAATTCTTCTTCACATGGCCAGGCATCTTACAATGATCACACACAACTTTGTTTCTCCTTCTGTAGTCAAACTTAGTAGTATTTGCTTGATCACTCCTAGAAGTAACAGAGGTTTGTGCGTGAGTAAGTGCAGCACGATTATCACCATGCATCTGTGGCGTTGCTTCCTGGTTAGCCAAACGAGTTTCTTCTTCAAGGATACTAGCAATAGTTTGATCCAAGGTAGGCCAGTCAGGAGATGCTTGTATCATCTGAGAGCGAAGTTTAAACTCGGGATTCAGGCCTTCCAAAAAAACCTGCACCAACAATGGTTCAAACCATTCTCTGAGGAGAGACAAATCTCTAGGATCATGTGGCTTGAATGGCCGGAAGAACTCCAGATCTCTATAAAGTTTCTTGAGTTCCCCTGCATATTCTGTAACTGATTTTTGATCTTGCCTAAAGTGCCACATCTCATGCAATATTCTGCTAACCTGCATTTTGTTTGATTTACCAGAAAACTGTTTTTCAATGCTTGTCCAGACTTCAGCAGCAGTTTGAAAACTTTCAACTTGTTCCCGAACAGTTTTTTCCATTGAGCCCAGTAGCCAAACCATGACTCGCTTTTGATTCTGCTCCCACTGCTCCTGCACTACATCCGTTGGTTTCTTCTCATCTTCACTTAGGTACTTATGCAGGCCATAAGCTTCCAAAATTAACAAGGCATTGCGAGCCCAACTAAAATAGTCGCCCGGGCCAGTCAATTTAACTGGATTCGGTTCAAGGATAGACTTCTGAATTTCAGTCGAGCTACTAGACTTTACTTGGGCCTGCTCCATCAGCTGAGCAAGCATTCGCTGCATACTTTCACAAAGTTTTTCAACACTTGAATCCACACTCTTATCCTTGCTGTTATCTCCCATGCCTGCTTGCTCCAACAACTGCAACTACTTGAGAATTAACTCGGCAACTCACAGAACTAGGCCCACAAATCAGTAACTCTCAGAGGTCGCAGCAGCTATCAGGACGAACCTCACCAATAACCACAAATCAGTGACTCAGTACGCAGTAGAATCACCACAAATAGACACAACTTCAGGTAGTGAACCGCAGAGGATTCAGACCAAACTTGAGGTTGCAACTCACAAGACGAATCCCTGGAGAAAAACATGGGTATACCTCAGATCCGGAGCGCCGCCTCCCGACCTCCCCGTCGCTCTTCCCCAAAAGAAATCCTCAGATCCGCTGTACTTGAACACGCTGCCGTCAAATGTCGCACACCAAGCTCCGTCCGGACCGCCGTGCTCTGATACCATGTAGGGATTAGTGAACACTAACCAGGGGATAGCAAGACTCCATGGTTCGTGTGCTCAGGATTTGGATATGAGCGTACTGGAGAGTTCTCTCCGTTTCCTTTCCTTTTTTTATATAATCAAGAGTACACCATTTTACACTTTAGACCCTCTGACAACAAGCTATTTACACTTGAGTACAAGATATAACTCAACAGCACATCTTGTCTTTTTTGTTTCTTCTAAATAAAACATCATATGAACTTGAAACTTTGGAGGACAATAAAACATTCTAACTAGAATGTGGGGAAAAACTTTCAGATTTTTTTCGTGAATCATATATACAAAAAAATAATATTTTTTACTTAGAAAATCTCATTTTGTATATTTATATTTGACCAAAAAATTTGAAAGTTTTTTCCCTCATTGTAGTAAGAATGTTTTGTTGGTCTGTGAAGTTTGAAGTTCATATGTTGTTTTGTTTTGAACAAACAAAAAAGAGAAAATTTTATGTTGTAAGTTAGTTATGTAACACAGATCTTAAAGCAACATTGAAGGGTAAGGATAGAAGGTGTCCAGAAACCTGAGCTTTATAAATCCACGTTCGGCACCTCACCACATCATCATCATCGTCACATTCATCCGTCAAGGCCATATTCGAGCCCTTCTTCCTGGGCAAGGACGGCAGACCATCTCCCAAGATCACAAAGTGCTCGCACGCCAATGAGTACGACGCGTGTAGTAGTATCAGAAGCTGCGCCGACGGAAACGTCACCTTCGTGTGTGCCATCGTGGTCGTCAACCAGCTACACCCTGCCCCCGTGCCGCCACCGAACCTCGGGGGCCAGCTTGGCCGCCTGCTGGAAGACGACGGGACGACGGACGTGTCGTTTGTCATTGGCGGCGAGACGTTCCATGCGCATCGGGCGATTCCCATGGCCCGCTCGCCGGTCTTCAGGGTGCAGCTCTTTGGATCCATGTTCCCGACGTTGGCGCCCATGGTGCTGCACGACATCTCACCCGCGACGTTCCGCGTCATGCTTCGGTGGATGTACACGGATGCCTGGCCTGCAGGAGACGATGGTTCATCGCCTGTTGACATGTTTCGGGATCTTCTTGCCGCCTCCGACCGGTATGCGTTGCACCGGCTGAAACTTATGTGTGCACGAAAGTTGTGCCATAATGTTGTGCCGACAGGGAGGTGGAGAGGAGGGGGTTCAGCGACGACGACGACGACGCACACAACCACGGTGGAGGATCTTGATTCCGCTCTCGTGCACCTCCGAGTAGACTACAAGCACTTCATGAGGTTGCCCCCCGGCGTAGCCCTCTGCTCCGACGTGGTCTCCGTTGGTGGGCAACAATGGATGCTCGAGTTGTATCCACGAGGGAAAAGGGCGCATCATACCTACACTTCCATCTTCCTCAGGCACCTCACAAGATCATCGTCACCAAGGAGCACCGTCAAGGCCATATTCGAGCCTTTCTTCCTGGGAAGGGACGGCAGGCCATCTCCCAAGATCACAAATTGGTCGCACGTCAATGAGTACGATGAAAGTAGTGTTACACGTAGAAACTACGTCTTCTGTGCTGACGAGAATGGATATCCTCACTTCTTTAAACGGCACCCTCTAGCAGGGACATACGTCATCGACGGCAACATCACGTTCCTGTGCTCCGTGGTGGTCGTAAACGAGCTAGGCCCTGATCCGGTCCCTACCTCGAACCTCGGGGAGCATCTCGGCCGCTTGCTGGAAGATGGCAGTAGCACCGGCGACGGGATGATGATGTGGACAGACGTGTCATTCTTCGTCAATGGTGAGACATTCCGCGCACACCGGGCGGTGCTAGCGGCCCGCTCGCCGGTCTTCAAGGCTCTACTCTTTGGATCCATGATGGAGGCTACAATGACCTCGTCAGCACCGATTGCGCTGCACGAGATCATGCCTGCGACATTCGATGCCATGCTTCGGTTCATGTACACAGATGCCTGGCCCGAGGACGATGAGCCTGTCGGCGACTCATCGTCCATTGAGATGTTTCAGGATCTACTTGCTGCTGCAGATCGGTATGCGCTAGACCGTCTGAAACTCATGTGCGCACGAAAGTTGTGGGATGTTGTGTCGGTACATACTGTTGTGAGTATCCTGGTTTGTGCTGAAACGTATGATTGCCCAGAGTTGAGTAAAAAGTGCCTTGACTTCTGTGCGAGAAACGAAAATTTCAAGCAAGTGGCGTCCGTCGATGGTTATGCATTGTCGGTGCTGAAATTTCCATCAATTACTGGTGAGCTCATCGAGGTTGGGGCATCAAGTTAGAGATAAATCCATAGGTTAGGTGTAACCGGACATACACTAGTTCGAGCATAGTGTTATTAGTGGTTTGCGTTGCTACTAGCTAGTGTTGAACTTTCCATCGAATAATACTGAGTTAAGAAAAGGTAAGTGATCTATGTTGACCTATAAATCTTGGCATGTTCCATATATTGTGTGCCTACCCAGTGTATAGTTCTTATGTTTCATAGGTTATTTTGTCGCAAGCGCCTACCTTTTCTACTGAGAACACATAAACGCTATGCTGCAACGAGCCTGTTAGTACTTTGATGGTTCCGTGTTACAAAATACTACTCACATATTGGATGCCCCTCAAGTTTAATTTTTTCTTGTTTTTGATGTTCGTTGTTGTGAACACAATTTTGAATGATCTTCTCCTTTGTCTTTTATTCTTGTTGCATATGTTGTGATCTTCTCCTCGGTCAATGATTCGGTCAACACGACGTCGATCCGTGATGGCCAGATCTACAACAGAGGTGCGGGGCGGTGACGGCCAGGCAGGCGGCAGCGTTCGGCGACAGGTCTAGTGGCGGCGGCTTGGGCACCCGATCTGGGTCCAGATGGGCTTTAGGAGGGCCGCACATGTTGATGTCATGTATCGACCTATCAACGGCAGGCTGCCCCTGGGATCGACCCGCATCATGAGGACATCGGGGGCTCCGGCCCTAGGCGTGGCGGTGGTGGCCGCCTCCTTCGCCGGAGATCGTCAGCCTGAGGCTGGGTGGTCGGATCTCCAGATCCGCCATCTAGTCCCGGCTGCGAGTTGGGGAGACAGAGTTGCCGGTGAAAACCGAGCCGATGGGGGCGTCTTACCTCGTTACCTTGATGAAGGCATCGTCGTGTGACTTCTGTTGACCCGCTCGTGCTGCTTCGGGGGAAACCCTAAGATCTGGTCATCCAGATCGGACAATGATGGTACTGTGGTGTCGTTACGCTCTTGGGAGCATCGTTTGTAAGCAGCGCTGGAAGACAGAGGCAAGAGGTGGAGTGGCTAAGTTCTGCACGGAGTTTCGGTGGAGATGCCAAGTCATGCCTGACCGACAGGTGCTACGCTATGTCATGCCTGGTTGGTAGGTGCTACCCATGACAGATATTTCGAAGTCTTTGCGTTTGGATGAATGCGTGCAGGGCGGTGGCGCCATTGGGCGACGTGGTGGCGTCGACGGATGTCCGGACTGGCAAGGATGATGCGGATCTCTATCCCAAAGACAGGTCAGCGGTGCGAGGATGATGGCGGCTTCTGGCCTCTAAAACGTGTGCATGAGGTGCACGCTTTAGGTCTGCTACATCGGCTGTTGGTCTCGATACGTTATGTTGATGGATTGGCGATGACACCGGTTTTAGATATGAGGGTGAGAGCACTCCACATTATCGAGTTTGTAGGTGTGAATGGTGGCTTCAGGTGGCTTGATGTATTTTCTTGTCAGACCTTTGTGGAATAATTAATAAAATGACTGTATGCATTGATTGATGCAGAGGTCGGGGGTTTAACCATTGTTCAAAGTTGTTGTTGTAGTGAATGAGGATTTACTTCATACCTTAATTTTTTGCTACTTGGACATGTTTGGCATGTTGCAACATTTTTGTTGCATACATGCATGAAATATTGTGGGTGGGGTTTTCATGTTGTAATTGTTGGACGGTGTATATCTCGCATTTGAGTGTAGTTGGTCCACTGGCGAGGTGACTTATTAGGGGCTCGCCCGTCCGACCAATGCCTAGAGAACAAAGTGCTACACCTATTTTTGATGATGTGGGTTGGTGCCTCAAACATAACCCCATATTGTGCTTTTAACATACTAGTAAATATGCACGTGCAACACACGTCTCGACTAATATTACAATCATATGTGAAAAAGCACATCGTTTGGTATAATTAGTACCCTCAACCTGAACATATTCTTCTACCGTACATCCATTTTAAATTATATATATAATTAAGAGCCATTTTATATGCCAAAATCTGTTATTAGAAACAGTATTGATCAGTTTTAGATTTTACGTATACACCTAAATTAAGCAAGCATTCAGATATGACATACATTTCCAAAGCAACACCGGAAGAATTCTTAACTCTCAAGATTGAAGGCTCTACTGTATTTTCAGGGATGTGCCTGCAAACTTGTTTAGTCATCAATCCACAATATATGCATTTCTATTGTAAAATAATTCCTTGCACGGTACACATGTGCAGCTAACATGTATTTCTACATCACATTATTATTATTATCGATAATTACTAACTTGTCTAACTTCCTCTCCATTTCTCATTTGAACATGACACATATGCAGGAGCAGAGAAGGAGACCCAGATGGTTACCAAACCGGTGGCGAAGAAGATGACAATGACTCAGAGAAGCACCTACAGTGAGAGTCATATGGCCGAGCTTGAGCAGCACCAAGACCATACGCCCCTCAAACATTAATGAAAAACTTGGTCATTATTTTTGTTCCAGCTAACAGGTTAGCCCCACTTGCCCCTCAAACATTAATGAAAAATGTGGTCATTATTCTTGCTCCAGCAAACAGGTTAGCCCCACTTACCTTCCCTGCCTCATCACCAAGGTAGATAATAACATAGTACTCCCTCTGTAAACTAATATAAGAGCGTTTAGATTACTAAAGTAGTGATCTAAACGCTCTTATATTTGTTTACGGAGGGAGTAGCATACAAAAACCCGGACATCGGCAGGGCAGGTTGCACACTTTGTAAACTGATGACATCATGACAGTGAAAGGTTATTTTCCTGCTAACATGAAATCAATCACCCTATGCCTTTTAAAAATGCTTTTCAATGTACCCTGCAGTACCAAATTATCAGTCCAACTGAAACAAGATCGGTAGGTAATTCTACATATATTATTCAAATTACCAGCGAGAGAGTTATCTTACCATAAACACAATATTCATTAGCTAACTGACTATGCGGCGATAATCCTCTTACATTACTGCCCACCAAACTCAGAGAAGTAGTTTAGTTGCATTACTTCTTGCCATGGATTGATAGCAGTAAGGACAACCGATAATCCAAAATAATGAAGTTGGAAAAATATAAGTTGGGGCATACTGATCTTATGGGTGACTATATCCGGTCAAATAATGGTGGGCGAGCATAGAGACGCCTGTCTTGTCCGTTGGGTGAACAATTGCAATGGAAAACTAATGTGGGAGGTGTCCTAGAGCAGTATCGACACTATACTGCAGATAACTTAACCCATCAGAAGTTCTAAAATGACCCAAAGAATCAGAGAATGAGGAAATGAAGAGGGCTACATACATATGTCAAGTTGATACCTGAAACCAGTCATTTGGATCACAAATACTACTCAGTCAGCTTGAACCTAAAATAAGAACCAAGATGAGGGAAGCTGCCGACCTTGAAATAGAATCAATATGAAGATCATGTGTCTCAAAAATCTTGTTTGCACTTGGTAGTGAACTACTTATTTACAACAATTTTTCTTTTCTGGTGTACATGAGATATTGGGTATCGATTGCTAGCTAACTACACAACACTAACATATGTGAGCCGCTAGATAGAATTAAATGCGAACAAGATCTGTAGGTAATTATATCTATAATAATTTGGTGGAAAAAATCAAGCCATAATGATCCCATTGACATGTTAAAACTTGCATCAAAATTCGAACATAGTACAAATATCACTTTGAAAGTGAACATCATAAATCCAGAAAATACATTGATCCAATAGAGAACTCAAAACACAGAGAATCACTCACTACTATTATTAATGAGTAAAGGTAAGAAGAAACTCAATTGCACCCTCCGCAAATATAAGAAAACTAATGCAAAAGGGCACTATACAAGACATATATACCAATATTGTATTGACCGATCACAATAATAGAGCAATCAGTCTTGGTTTGAGGTGCTTGGTCAGAAGCAGCAGAGCGGGACTGGAGGACGACACAACATCTAGGGCAGTGGCTAGTTCATCTGCTCAGGCAGAAGGTCAAGGTGCACCTGACGTAGTTGACTGACGTAGTTCGGTCAGACCTGCATATATATGTCCAATTTTCAAACATCTCCAGAGCAAAACAAACAAAATGAAAGACTGTACTTCTGAAATCATCATGTTGCAAAAAGAATAGTGAAATATAATAGCAGATGGTAACACATAGAAGAATGTTTATTACCTCTTGTCTCATGTCCTTCCTGACGACTTTGCCATTTCAAAAATCTTCCTCCACCCTTCCATTAGACCGTACTTCTGAAATCATTATGCTGCAAAAAGAAACACCAAGTTCAGCAAGCCAAAAGTTCATTTCTTCTACTTTACCAAACTATAAATTCGTAAGTTAGGTCTCAAAAGTTCAGCGAGCCAAAAGTTTATTCCAGTAAATTTTTTTGTGAAATCCTATATCGCTTTAGCAATGGATTTGCATTGTCCATCCTATAATACTGTCCATATCTACATCAAGTAGTACATGTCTTGCTATCTTGTATTGTGATGGATTAGTTCTCACTTTTATCTAATCGATGCATCTGTCGCCATTTAATATGAAATTCACAGAGATTAGCTGATGTATTATTCTTCAATTCCTTCTCCCACATATTACAATTTGGAATGCAATTGACTCCTCGGAAATTTGATGAACAGAAAAAATGTTGATTGAAGAGAGGAAGGGTCACTATATTACCATGGGCGTGTGACGTACAGCTTGTTGGCAAGGGCTGGACTTCGTCCTCTGCTTGGACCAACACGACGGATGCATGAGGAGTGGAGAGAGCCCGCATCCGGCGGAAGCAAGGCAGGGGGTCAGATAGCACCATGGTGCCCTGCCCGCGTCACCGTTAAGCCAGGCAGCAAGCCAGCAACTCGCGTCAGCGACCCTCCTGCAGCAACGTAGTTCGTGCCTGAACGCTGCTGCACCAAGCGTTCGCCGCGCGCCCGTGCCAAGCCGACACAAACCAGGTGCCCCGTCGTCGCCCTCCTTGGGGATGGCCGTAGCTTCGCCCTGGCACGCCCTCCGGCAGGGGCGGCGAGACAGGGAGGAGTTAGGGAAGGGAAGGGGTGGTGGCTAGGGTTCTCCCCCGAGACGCATGGAGGCGCTGGCCCTAGCTTCGCCCCGGGGCGCACTCCGGCGGCGGCGGCGAGACGGGGAGGAGGTATAGGGGAGGGAAGGAGTGGCGGCTAGGGTTCTCCCCCGAGACTCATGGAGGCGACGTGGTGGTTGCGAAGATGAGATATGGAAAGCCCTTTGCGTTGACGAAGCGTTGTACGCGGACGCGCATGGAATATTCCTCCGCGGGTGGAGTGCGTTCAGTCCTACTAAATTGCTAATTGCACACATAGCTCGGCTTTAAATTAACTGTATCTATTAGATTTTATTTAGTGGGACTAATCTGACGGTGGTAATTAGGCTGGGTACATCTGCGGGGTGGCTTAAAGAAATAATTGGTTTGATTGTTTAATAGTAGTATAGATAACAAGAAAAAATTGTTGGATTGCATGTTTGATCATTTTAACCCATTTCGGTAGCTATATGGCATCACTTGTATGTCATGTCGCTCACCTTCTCTCTTTATTAACACTTTACTGAAGGCATATAGAATTGTAAAGAGGGAAGCTATGTGACGGTGTCCCGGCAAACTGACCGAGTGAGCAAGTGAGTGACATTGATCGGTTACAGAAGTTCAAATTTACTCAATGAGTAGGAGGGGAGGGGAAATCCACCTACCTACGATGGCTATGAGGAGGGTTGATTTAACGGAGTAGGTGGACCCATGACAACGGCCAGCATGCTTGGTAGCACGTAGCCGCTGGATTGCCTAACAACGCGGTGAAGCCATCCAACATGGTTCTATATCGGTCCGCGGATTATTTGTGTGTGCAATAGAAAACAAAGGTAAGATGCATAAAATAGGATTATCAAATGCAAGCAACATTTGGAAGTGGCGTTCACGACAACGCAAAATTACATTTGCAAAAAGACACCGACCTTGCAACGCAACCACAGTAGTTGTAACATAACATCTATGTCTATGTAGCCGACAACATAGGCATTTGCAGCATGTCGAAACAACCTACATAACATTCAAATTCCGCACCAGGAAGGAGAAGGCACAGAGCCGGCCGATTGATCCCATTGTCATCATAGATCATTTGCCTTTTATCTCCTAAACTTTTCTCCTATCTCTGCAGCAATTGAGGGAAACCTCAGTTCTAGCCATGCATAGCCATCGGTGGATGTTACCTCCTTGAAATTTTTTCCCACTGTGCAGAAGTCAAGGCATTTGTTCTTCAACTCCGGGCAGACATACGTTTCAGCACAAACCAAGATACTCACAACAGTATGTACCGTCACGTTATCCCACAACTTTCGTGCGCACATGAGCTTCAACCTGTCTAGTGCATACAGATCTGCAGCAGCAAGTAGATCCTGAAACATCTCGACCGATGATGATTCGTCACCATCGGCGTCTTGAGGCCATGCATCAGTGTACATGAACCAGAGCATAGCTTTGAACGTCGAGGGGGCAATCTCATGCAGCACAATGGGCGTCGAAGATGTCGTGGTGGCCTCGAGCATGGACCCAAAGAGCTGTGCCTTGAAGACCGGTGAGCGTGCCGCGAGAATCACCCGGTGCGCGTGAAATGTCTCGCCGTCGACGATGAAGGATACGTCTGATGTTGTCTCATCACCCTCTAGAGGGTGGCCGAGGCTGTCCCGGATGTCCGAGGGTGGCACGGGGACAGGGCCTAGCTCGTTCACGACCACGATGGAGCACAAGAACGTGAAGTGCCCGTCGACGACGTATCTCTCGAGAGAAGACCGCTGGAAGAACTCCGCATATCCCAGCTCTTCGACGCCGAAGCAATAGTTGTCGTTGTTTATACTCGCGAAGTTCTCACACACGCTCGCGTGCTTTGTGATCTTGGGAGAGGGACTGCCGTCCTTTTCCAGGAAGAAGGGCTCGAAGATGGCCTTGGCACATGTGGATCTGCTCAGGTTTTTGAGGTAGATGGAGACGTGTTTGTGGTAGTTCCTTATCCCTCGTGGATAGACGTCGATCCTCCAGAGCTGGCCGCCGACGGAGACCACGTCGGAGCTGAGGGGCATGCCGGCGGGAAACGCCATGAACTGGCCGTAGTCTACTCGTAGACGGACGAGAGCAGAATCAACACCTGCCGTCGTGGTTGTCTGCATCGTCATCAGCGCCTCCCCTCCTCCGGTCGTCATCTTTTGTGGTGGTTGCTCGATCTGGCTCTGGCTGCCGTGTGATTAGTCAACTCAAACTCAGGTATGGAAACTCAGAGCTGAACGGATCAATTCATCAATAAGCTGAAGCTTGCACCAAGCCTGGTCTTGTCTTCCGTGGTCGTTCACGATAGATTATATATACTCGATCGATCCTACGGCCGGCCGGATTAAAACCGTTCTGGACTCTCCCTCAGTCCCGTTTGTCTATGCTAGCAAGAACCCAAGAAGAAGACTACATGGACACGCCCAAGCAATACTCCTTTCCATCCCGTGCTTCCGTATGTGTCACTAGTAGAATCTCTGGTTTTGTCCAGAGTTCCAGTGCTTCGCGGAGTTAATTATATCAGGAACTCGGCGAACTTCTGTTCACCGAGTTCCAGTGGTTTTGTCCCGGCCTCGCCTCGCCGTGCCGAGCCGCCTCCCGCGCCCGGTCGCCCACCTCCGCGCCCCCGCGTACGCAGGAACAACAGATGCGTGAGCAGTATCTGCAGTCACCGCTGCCGCGCAAGCGGGAACAACAACAGCCGCAGTCAACGCAGCGGACTTATGAGCAGCAGCTGCTGCAGTCACCGCCGCCGCGCTCGCCCACCGCGACGGCCACCGCACAGTTCTGCCGCCGCGCTCTGGACTCCATGGATCCCAAGCTGGACCTCGCGAGCGCCGTGACAGGCAGCGCCTGCCCATGAGAAGGACTCCCTCTCGAGCTCTGCTATGGGCAGCGCCAGGCCACAACATCTCTCCGTGGGTGTGTGCTCCTGGTCGACACAGGCGGCAGCCGCGCCTGCTAGGTGCTCGCGAGTCCGGCCCGACCACGCCTCGCCGTGCCAAGCCGCCTCGCACGCCCGGTTGCCTTGCCTCCTCGTGCCTGGCTGCCTCACCCCTCACACACTCATCCGAGCCTCGCCTCGCCACGCCTAGCTGCCGCAAGCTCCCCTTCCTACTACGTGTTTGACAAAATGTTAGGGCGGACGTGCCACAAAATGTGTCGGCTACCGTTGGGTGCACTGGCTGACCTAAATGAAAAAGCGGACAAATCCGTCCGCTAGGCCGACCCATACGGACATGATTTGGGTCACTGCGTGGAGTCGCTCTTAACAAAAATAGATTGAATCCACATGTATGCTCCTATAGTCTAGCTTTTGAAACTTTAAGCGTGAGTAACCTAAGATCAACAGTGTTAGGATTCGTAGAAGCGTCTCAACTGTCATACATGATAGCCCGCGATTATATATTGATTGGGGTGAGGCCAGCTCTCGCAGAGGCATACATAATTCGGTTGTAACAACCAGAAAAGATACATGGAGATAAGGGAGTACAAAGATAACAAAAAGAGATCTCCCTAACTACTTAAGCTTGTACGCCAAGTTCCTGGATGCGCCGTGTGACAGGAGGTTGTTTAACACTCCCCCTTAATCACAACTGGATTAGGTTGAGATTACGCCTAAATTCCTCAAAACTTCTGGTTGGCAAGGCCTTGGTAAGTCCATCTGCAATTTGTTCCTTGGAGGGAATGAATCTGACATCTAGCTGTTTGTTTGCAACACGTTCTCTTACAAAATGAAAATCTATCTCAATGTATTTTGTTCTAGCATGAAAAGCTGGATTAGCAGACAAGTAGGTGGCACAAAGATTATCACACCATAAGCAAGGAGGTTGGGCTTGTGGCACTCCAAGCTCTTTGAGCATAGACTGAATCCAAATAACTTCTGCTGTTGCGTTTGCTAGGGCCTTGTATTCTGGTTCTGTACTTGACCTGGAAACAGTAGCTTGTTTCTTGGCACACCATGAAATTAAATTAGGACCATAGAAAATAGCAAAACCACATGTTGATCTTCTGTCATCTAAACAGCCGGTCCAGTCAGCATCTGAGAAAGCACTGACAAGTGTGGAAGATGATCGTCTGAAGGTAAGACCTGTAGTCAAAGTGTTCTTTATGTACCTTAGAATTCTCTTGGCTACTGTCCAATGAACTGTGGTTGGTGCATGAAGATATTGACACACTTTATTAACTGCAAAGGAAATGTCAGGTCTGGTGAGAGTCAAGTACTGAAGACCACCAACTAGACTTCTGTACCCAGTGATGTCCTCTTGAGTCAAAGGTTCTCCTTCTGGCAAGGATAGAGTCTCTGAGCTGGATAAAGGTGTTGGTGAAGGTTTGCAGTTTTTCATCCCAATTCTACTCAACAATTCGGTTGCATACTTAGCTTGTGACAAATGAATACCATTGTTTATTTTGTTCACCTCAATGCCTAAAAAGAAATGCAAGTCTCCCAAGTCCTTAAGAGCAAATTCAGACCCTAGGTCCTTGAGTAAGGCTGATACTGCCCCATTCGAGGAACTAGTGACGATGATATCATCAACGTATATGAGAACAAATATAAAAGTTTGATACTTGCTGTAGATAAACAGGGAGGTGTCAGATTTTGATGGAACAAACCCAAGTGCTTGAAGCTTCATACTCAACCGTGAATACCACGCTCTGGGTGCTTGTTTTAATCCATACAGGGCCTTGTCAAGCTTGCATACATGGAATGGTGCATTTCTGTCTTCAAACCCAGGAGGTTGTTTCATGTACACTTCCTCTTCCAGAACACCATGAAGGAACACGTTCTGTACATCTAGCTGTCTAAGACTCCATCCCCTGGACACAGCAATTGACAGTACCAAACGTATTGTTGCAGCTTTAACTACTGGACTAAAGGTGTCCTCGTAGTCTATGCCATACCTTTGCTTGAAGCCCTTGGCTACAAGTCTTGCTTTGTATCGATCTATGGTATCATCAGATTTCTTCTTGATTCGATACACCCATTTACAATCAATCATATTTCTGCCTTGCTGCGGAGGCACAAGATGCCATGTCTTGTTCTTCTTCAGTGCCCTGATTTCATCATCCATGGCTGCTTTCCACCTGGAATCATCAAGAGCTTCTTTCAAAGTGTTAGGTTCACCAGTAGTACACAGCATTCCAAATTTAGAGAAATTTTTATAATTTAGGCGAGAAGTAACTCCCCTTTGGAGCCTAGTGCGTGGCGCCATAGGAGGGGTCACAAGATGTTGTGGCATAGGCGATCCAGGTAGTGGTGTCTCCTCTGCGTCAGCGTCAGGTGCTGGCGACCCCAATCCCGAAGGGGATCCTTGTCGCTGTCGCGGGAGCGAGCGACCCCGGATCGGGCGACCGGTTCACACTGGTGGAGCCATGAGATGCGGGACTAGAGGAATCTGGTGCTGGACCGCGTGTCCCATCCCGCCACGCGCCGTGCTCCTGTTGGCGCGGTTGGGTGTTGTCGCGTCTGCAGCTGGTGGGCTGCATGCAGCCGCTCGCGGTCCTACTGTCCACATCCGTATGCGCGGAGACCGAGGAGGGACCAGGTGCTGCAGTTGTGGATCCCGGCGCAGATCGACCTACTGCATGCAGCGGTGATCCCAGGGCGGATCTGCCTCGTGTTTCGATGTTCCCAGCCGGGGTACACATGAAATAGTGGCCATTCCCACTGTTGTTTGCACTGTTTTCGCCCAAATTTTCTTCTGAAGATGGATCTGCAGCAAAACACTCAAGCAAAATATGATGAGTAGTCAAAGGTTGATCAGTACTATTGTTTTCACCCCCTTGATCAACACTAGAAAGAGTAGTTGGAAGAAGAAGAATTTCTTGCCTTAGGAGGGCACCGGGATTGGGATGACGGGTTTCGAAGGGGAATTTTGTTTCATCAAACACAACATCACGAGAGATATATATTCTACCCGTGGCAACATCAAGACACTTGACCCCCCCTTGTGTTGGGCACTATAGCCAAGGAAGACGCACTGTTTGGATCGGAAGCTGAGTTTGCGATTATTGTAAGGGCGTAGGTTTGGCCAACAGGCGCACCCAAACACACGGAGAGAGGCATAGTCTGGTTTAGTATGAAAAAGACGTTCAGTTGGGGATTCATTGTTGATAACTCGGCTAGGTAACAAGTTTATAAGATGAACCGCAGTTAGGAATGCTTCTTCCCAAAACTTTAACGGCATAGATGCAGCAGCAAGAAGGGAGAAACCTACATCAACAATGTGCCTATGCTTGCGTTCAGCGGAACCATTCTGTTGATGAGCATGGGGACAAGACACGTGATGAAAAATTCCTATTTTTTGAAAAAAGGAATTTAACTTCTCATACTCACCACCCCAGTTCCGATTGCATGGCGATGATTTTGCTATCAAATTTTCTCTCAACTAGGGCTTGAAAGTTGTGGAATACTTGAAAGCCATCGGAACATTTTTTAGCAAATAAATCCACGTGTACTTGCTGTAGTCATCAATGAAGCTTACGTAATATGTGTGTCTACCAACGGAAGAGGTGTACTTGCTGTAGTCATCAATGAAGCTTACGTAATATGTGTGTCTACCAACAGAAGAGGGGGCAGGACCCCACACATCGGGAAAAATAAGTTGCAAGGGTTTTGTTGACACACTAGTAGAAATAGAGTAAGGCAATTGATGACGTTTTGCTGTCTGACAAGCATCACTAATGGTTTCACGATCATGCTCACCGACAAATGGGAGCTTATGTTTGCTAAGAATTTGATAAACAATAGAAAAAGATGGATGGCCTAAACGATTGTGCCATCGTTCTGAAGAGACCTTGAAGGCTCCATGAACTTGTTTATTGGACTTGCAAAACTTGGGAATCAACGGATAGAGACCTTGCAAACATCTACCGCGATAGAGGACCCTCCTCGTGACCTGGTCCTTGATCAAAAAGAAGAATGGGTGAAATTCTATGAAGACACCATTATCAAGAGTGATACGATGAACAGAAACGAGATTCTTTGATGCAGTGGGAACATGTAAAACGTCCTTAAGCTGGATATCACAATGTGGGGTTTTAACAGTAGACTGACCAACATGACTTATCATCATACCTGGAGCATTCTCTGCGGTGTTGATCTGATCTTTGCCGTGGTATCTCTCATGCATGGTCAGCTTCTCGAGATCTGAGGTGATGTGCTTGTTGGAGCTCGAGTCAACATACCAGTTTGAGTCGGGACTGCCATAGGAGATGTCTACTGCAGCGGCAACACGCTTCTTCTGAGAGTTGTCCTCTGCATAGGGCCATTTGCATTCTTTTGCAATATGGTTAGTTTTTTTACAGATCTGACATTTATTTTCGTATTCTTCATACCGAGCAAAACGGCGCCCTTGATTGTTGTTGTAGAAAGGACGCGGAGGGCCGTTGTTGTTGTAGTAGCCCCCGCCGCCGCCGTAGTTGTTGTTCTAGTTTCCACCGCCGCCACGGTGGCTGCCGCCACCGTTGCTGTGATTGTTGTTGTCGCCGCCGCGGTAGCCACCATAGCCACCGCCGCTGTTGCCGTTGTTGTTGCCGCCCTTGGAGAAGCCACCGCGGTTGCCTTTGGAGAAGCCACTGCGCCCTCGAGAGGCGGCGTTGGCGGATGTTTTGAAGGCACCCGATCCGGAGCCGTGGAACATCTCCACCCTTTGATCAAAGTTCGACACCATGCCAAACAGATCATCAACGGAGAGAGGCTTGGTGCGGACATCTAATGCAGATATAAGAGGTTGATAGTCCATATCGAGGCCAGAGATGAGAAAAGAGACTAACTCCCCCTCGAGAAGCGGCTTTCCAGCCATGGCAAGTTCATCTGCAAGCACTCGCATCTGACCAAAGTAGGCTGCGGCAGATTGGGAGCCCTTTTGGGCATTGGAAAGGGCAGCACGGCAATTGTTTGCACGTGATCTGGATTGAGCCACAAACATGTTTGCGAGAGAGGACCAGATGGCATGGGATTTTTCTAGGGAAGCGACCTGAACTAGGACTTCTTTGGAGAAGTTGCGGAGCAGATATGCCACAAGCTGTTGATCTTGAATCAACCAGGCGGAGTAGGGTGGGTTTGGTCTGGTTTGATCTTTTCCTTCTGCGTTTTTGGAGGTAATGGTGGCTGGTGGTTCTGGGATTGTTTGATCAAGGTATCCGAAGAGACCTGCCCCTATGATCTGGGATCGGGCTTGGGCTCGCCACAAAACATAGTTTGTGCGAGTAAGAGGTTCTGAGATTGTATTGTTTAGGCCAGAGGAGATGATTTCGCTAGAGGAAGACACGGCGATGGGAGATGGGCGAAGGTTGAAGATGATGGCTAGATGAGAAGGAAGAGGGAGGCTCTGTATACCATGTTAGGATTCGTAGAAGCGTCTCAACTGTCATACATGACAGCCCGCGATTATATATTGATTGGGGCGAGGCCAGCTCTCGCAGAGGCATACATAATTCGGTTGTAACAACCAGAATAGATACATGGAGATAAGGGAGTACAAAGATAACAAAAAGAGATCTCCCTAACTACCTAAGCTTGTACGCCAAGTTCCTGGATGCGCCGTGTGACAGGAGGTTGTTTAACAAACAGAACCATAAATTTTGTAAGTGCGGCAAAATTTGATAATCCCAACACCATGGAGCAATAAACATACTAAGACATCTGACGCCTTCTTGCCATCACGGTCGTGTGAAAGTACATGCATGTTAATTGATCAATATCAGATGTAGTGATCTTTAATGGTGCAGCAATTAGGAGTAGAAGGAGCAAGCAAACATCTAGTGCAGTGTGTTTGCTTGCAAGTTATAGGTAGCTCAACGTAAAGAGGTCTGCATCAACCTAGAAAAATTATACCTGCACACAACTATCATAAACTCTCATGCTTAACAGAGCAAGTAACGTAAATACAATGTAGTATTAGTAATACCTTCAGTGTGTGGCTGCACAGAAAATCAGAGAGTTCAAATTAAGGCACTCATAAATGAACTTATCTTCTTCAACACTAACCTCCACACAATATTCAACTCTGCACCACAATATAGTTAACAAGGTTCTCTGTTTCCAGTACACACAAAACTTAGCCCATGATTTCCAACAGTAAAAAGGTTATCCTAAAAAAGCTCAATATAATGATGCAAGAAAAATCAAGACTCAATGCACCTTCTTATTTTTAACCATCTAGAACCACATGATTACATTTCATTTTTTAGACTAAGCAACACATTAGCACAAAACCTTTTGGAGTTTTTAAACAAACTTTTCTGTGAACACTTGAAATAACTGTAACATGTCATAGTGAATTAGGTACCTTGAGTATCCCTTGAAAAGGTGTGTCAAAGAATTGAATACTAACCGGCGAAAGGTTGATTAACTCCTGCACACAAACATTCAAGTGAGAGACTTTACCGATCTTGTTTGGAGAATTAACAATAAATAAAAGATAACAAAACCTGCTCTGATTTGTTGTAGAAGAACACTGAAGCTATTAACTCCTGCACACAAACATTCAAGTGAGAGATTTTACAGATCTTGTTTGGAGAATTAACAATAAATAAAAGATAACAAAACCTCCTCTGATTTGTGGTAGAAGAACACTGAAGCTATAGGGGGGACTAGTCATCGGACACAACAGACTGAAACAGAGAACAAAAAATAAATAAGAAAAGAACACTAACAGATTCAACATTGATAGTCATTAGTAAGGTAGACCAAAATTTATATACTGGTTCCCGCGGCCTCTACCCACACATAAGCACACACACACACACACACATGCATGTGTTCAGTTACAAAAACCAGAGAAATGACTAACAAAACCCATGAAAATCCAGAACTCGTCGAACATTTATCTTCATTGTGTGCGATGGTGTAATTCATACACCTCAAGTCATGTTCACGTGACTAATATCTTCCATCCTTCCTTGAAGAATATGTGACCATCGAGTGAGGTGTTAACCTCGACCCTGCTAAAGCTCTCTTTGGCCAACTATAGTCCTGCCAGCCCGTGCTTCGGGATATCCAACCGAGAGGCAACTTATTTTGGAATCTTCTGATTGCTCCATAATGTACAGACAAAAATGCATGAGAACCCCGATTAGAAAACCATGAAAAAAATACTAATTGGGGAAATAGTGAAAACATGCATACCATCGTCTATATCAATGTTAGTCGATGTAGTGTATGATCGGTGACCCTGGGTACCCATGGTGCAGAAGGATGGGTTGCACAAGTAGATGAACTGGTCATCCTTGAGGCCAACAAACATGCTAAACACATCAGCTCCCTGGGCTCCGTCAAGAGGGTTGGTGCTGCCGCAGTTGATATAGGCAAGGCACACCTTCGGCACCGCCGAATCCATCTTGAAGTATAAAACAGATGCACCACATCACATAAGCTTGTCTGTGGTCATAGCATAACACAGTAGCATTGTGCAACACCATATCCAAACCATTCGCGCATCTAGAAGTTAAAAAATCTCACCCACAAAAATGAAATATTAGTGGCACACAGTGGGAGAACAAACCTTCTGGCGCTTGAATGTACACATATTGCAGAAACACACATGTGGAAAAAGAAGAAGAAAAACTTGTATACTCAAAAAACTGGTAAAAGCTAATTATATATCCCCATGAGCAAAACGAACTGATAAACGACTAAAAACCAGTTATGTTTACTAACTTTTGGCAAACATTCATTACATATGGCAAAAAAAAATTAATGACCACCTGTTACAGTTTTTAGGTTTCTTGTGAAATTTTCTGACAGTAATAAAAAAATATAGTTCCAAATAGAAACTTTGAAAAAGAGTAATGCATATTGATCATCCCAAAGTGTAGAGTGCAGAGAAGGAAGAAAAAACACATGGATAAAGTGAACTGCTCTGGTTTCCGAAACAAAGCAAAAATGTACAAACAAACCTACAAATTTTGACTTCCATGAAGGTACAAGACTACATGGAGAAAATCCATCGTCCTACAAGAGCACTGTAACCATTTTTGCCCCCACTCTAACCTATCGTGAATTTATTTTCAAGCAACATTTCGTCACAAACCAATCTAACAATTCTTACCATATCAATAAATTCCTGGTGAAACTAAATAGGAGAGTACTTAATAGTTCATTTCACGTCCATCCGCAAACATTCCTAGCTAGCATGCACATGAGAAAGGTATTAAATCTTTCATACAATCACCACACATTGGCTAGAAACAATAAAAACGATTGGTGCCGGTAGAAATAATGAGTTGGCCAAGCTGCGTGCCTATTGCTGTGATACTGACTTCTCAAAATAAGGAATCCTCCAACAGTGATAAAAAGCAGAGTAATCTCCTCAACTAAAGAAGGCCAGGGATGAGATTGACGTTTTTCTGTAAACTGGCTTTTAGTTATATGTATGACAAAAAGAAAGGAACAAAGAACACAATAAAAGTGGCTACAAATATATAAGTATAAAAACGTGCAACCACAAAAGTACCAATTATCTAACAAAAGTACGATGATACTTTCCCGAGATGATTGTCGATTGATACAGTGATCTAATCCTCTAATTACCAACTTGACAACTAACCTAATGTCTACAGACACAAAGCAAATACTCTTGGAAAAAATCAACACACAGAAAAATACAAATGTTCCTGCACCATTCAAGGTGTACATGAAAGCCATACATATGAGTGGACTCCCACGTCCATATGCAAATTTTCAAGCCTAAGATGTGGCTATACCTGCTTTGGTCAGTTTGACAGCCCTAGCTTCATTAGTCTTTTGGATCTGATTGCAAGCTCCATCTGCATCAGTCTAGGAAAGGCATATGGGTGATTGGTTCCTATAAATAAATTGGACAATATAAATTTAAACAATTTGGCTTACCGATAAATCTAACCAATCTAAGCTGGAGCTGCAAGCTAAGCTGAGACGAATTTTTTTTTAAAGATGAACTGATGAAGAAAAGGTAACCACTTGAAAAGGAAAAGAAATAGGAACAAAAATGATGTCGCTCTACAATCGTCTCTCCCAACTCCATTCCCCTAGATTGCCCTCTCACCTCCCCGCAGATCAACCAAAATATCTGATCGAGACCAAATAGAAGCAATGGTGGGAGAGTGATGCAAAGGCAATGAGATGGGCCAATGCTCCCAAGAGAAGAGTGTGTCAGTGATGGGTGTCGTCTAGTCGATGCCTAGGGTGTTCTATGTAACAAGTTCACTGCACATTTTTTTGTCTAAAGCAACACATATATGTGGAAATCATGTAAGAATAATTAAACTATTATAAATATATGTATTTTACAACTTTGAATTAGTGTCATAAACATAGTTGTGCTTGAATGGAACTGTCGTAAACCTATCGCAATTTAAGAAAGAGTAACAAGATGTGTTACATTACCTTGCAGTTGGACCACCATATCCTAGCACATCCTTTGACTACCCAGCAAAGGTCCTCCCTCTCGCTCAAACAGGAGGCACACACCCAGCTAGCAGGCTGTTTCGCATACACGCTGATAATTCTGCCTTGGTTGTAGGCAAGTAGGCTGGTATATTCAGCTATCATCAGGAACTCCTCTTCGCAACTGTATTTTGGCGGAAAAAAAATCTACTGAGACCAGATGCATAATCATGGAGGTAGCTCAGTTTTCAAGGCATAAGATGGGTAAGCTATCCCAAAAAATGAACAACCATCATGCATATCCATATGGGAAGGGAGTATTAATTACTAACCTTGAAGGACTTCTTTTTTTTGAGAAAATCACTAACCTTGAAGAACTTTTTTTTGAACCTGATGCCGCAGAACGGTCATTATGCGTGCCCAAATAAAAGGAACTGCTTATAACTTGGCATATTATGCATACCTAAAAGAATAACTGAGTGGTGGATGTTCAAGCATCAAAAACTTTTCGACTGGATGTTCCTTACCACACATCAAGTCAATCTTAACATTTTTGTGACCCCATGTCTTCTTCCTTCAGCAACAACTTAAAAGATTTCACAGACTAAGGCATAGCCTAGTGGTGGGAAGGGGAAGATGCCTTCCCACCCACCCAGGTTCAAGACATGGTACATGCAATTTGGGGTTGTTGCACCAATTATACTGTAGGGGTGAAGGAAATATGCCCTAGAGGCAATAATAAAGTTATTATTTATTTCCTTATATCATGATAAAAGTTTATTATTCATGCTAGAATTGTATTAACCGGAAACATAATACATGTGTGAATACATAGACAAACAGAGTGTCACTAGTATGTTGCTATTGCTTTCTTCATGACTTATACATGTTCCTATGACTATGAGATTATGTAACTCCCGTGTGCCGGAGGAACACTCTGTGTGCTACCAAACGTCACAACGTAACTGGGTGATTATAAAGGTGCTCTACAGGTGTCTCCAAAGGTACATGTTGGGTTGACGTATTTCGAGATTAGGATTTGTCACTCCGATCGTCGGAGAGGTAACTCTGGGCCCTCTCGGTAATGCACATCACTTAAGCCTTGCAAGCATTGCAACTAATGAGTTAGTTGCGGGATGATGTATTACGGAATGAGTAAAGAGACTTGCCGGTAACGAGATTGGACTAGGTATTGGATACCGACGATCGAATCTCGAGCAAGTAACATACCGATGACAAAGGGAACAACGTATGTTGTTATGCGGTCTGACCGATAAAAGATCTTCGTAGAATATGTAGGAACCAATATGGGCATCCAGGTCCCGCTATTGGTTATTGACCGGAGACATGTCTCAGTCATGTCTACATTGTCCTCGAACCCGTAGGGTCCGCACGCTTAAGGTTTCGATGACAGTTATATTATGAGTTTATACGTTTTGATGTACCGAAGGTTGTTCGGAGTCCCGGATGAGATCACGGACATGACGAGGAGTCTCGAAATGGTCGAGACATAAAGATTGATATATTGGAAGCCTATGTTTGGATATCAGAAGTGTTCCGGGTGAAATCAGGATTTTACCGGAGTACCGGGAGGTTACCGGAACCCCCCGGGAGCTATATGGGCCTTAGTGGGCCTTAGTGGAAGAAGAGGAGAGGCTGCCAGGGCTGGGCCGCGCGCCCCTCCCCCCTAGTCCGAATAGGACAAGGAGAGAGGGGGCCGGCGCCCCCCTCCTTCTCTCTCCCTCTTTTCCCACCTCGCGAATCCTATTCCAACTAGGATTGGGGGGGGGAGTCCTACTCCCGGAGGGAGTAGGACTCCTCCTGGCGCGCCCTATGATGGCCGGCCGGCCTCCCCCTCTTGAACCTTTATATACGGAGGCAGGGGCACCTCTAGAGACATAAGTTGATCCACGTGACATATTCTTAGCCGTGTGCGGTGCCCCCTTCCACCATAGTCCTCGATAATATTGTAGCGGTGCTTAGGCGAAGCCCTGCGACAGTAGTAAATCAATATCATCAACACGCCGTCGTGCTGACGGAACTCTTCCCCGACACTTTGTTGGATCGGAGTCCGGGGATCGTCATCGAGCTGAACGTGTGCTAGAACTCGGAGGTACCGTAGTTTTGGTGCTTGATCGGTCGGGCCGTGGAGACGTACGACTACATCAACCCAACGCTTCCGTTGTCGATCTACAAGGGTACGTAGATCACACTCTCCCCTCTCGTTTCTATGCATCACCATGATCTTGCGTGCGCGTAGGAATTTTTTTGAAATTACTACGTTCCCTAACAGTGGTATCAGAGCCTAGGTTTTATGTGTTGATGTTATATGCACGAGTAGAACACAAGTGAGTGGTGGACGATATAAGTCATACTGCTTACCAGCATGTCATACTTTGGTTCGGCGGTATTGTTGGACGAAGCGGCATGGACCGACATTACGCGTACGCTTACGCGAGACCGGTTCTCCCGACGTGCTTTGCACATAGGTGGCTTGCGGGTGACAGTTTCTCCAACTTTATTTGAACCAAGTGTGGCTACGCCCGGTCCTTGCGGAGGTTAAAATAGCACCAACTTGAGCCCGTAGCAGCCACGTAAAACTTGCAACAACAAAGTAGAGGACGTCTAACTTGTTTTTGCAGGGCATGTTGTGATGTGATATGGTCAAGAAATGATGCTAAATTTTATTGTATGAGATGATCATGTTTTGTAACCGAGTTATCGGCAACTGGCAGGAGCCATATGGTTGTCGCTTTATTGTATGCAATGCAATCGCGCTGTAAGGCTTTACTTTATCACTAAGCGGTAGCGATAGTCGTGGAACCATAAGATTGGCGAGACGACAATGATGCTACGATGGAGATCAAGGTGTCGCGCCGGTGACGATGGTGATCATGACGGTGCTTCGGAGATGGAGATCACAGGCACAAGATGATGATGGCCATATCATATCACTTATATTGATTGCATGTGATGTTTATCTTTTATGCATCTTATCATGCTTTGATTGACGGTAGCATTATAAGATGATCTCTCACTAAATTATCAAGATAAAAGTGTTCTCCCTGAGTATGCACCGTTGCCAAAGTTCGTCGTGCCCAGACACCACGTGATGATCGGGTGTGATAAGCTCTACGTCCATCTACAACGGGTGCAAGCCAGTTTTGCACACGCAGAATACACAGGTTAAACTTGACGAGCCTAGCATATGCAGATATGGCCTTGGAACACTAAGATGGAAAGATCGAGCGTGAATCATATAGTAGATATGATCAACATAGCGATGTTCACCATTGAAAACTACTCCATTTCACGTGATGATCGGTTATGGTTTAGTTGATTTGGATCACGTGATCACTTAGAGGATTAGAGGGATGTCTATCTAAGTGGGAATTCTTTAAGTAATTTGATTAATTGAACTTAAATTTATCATGAACTTAGTACCTGATAGTATCTTGCTTATGTATGTTTGATTGTAGATAGATGGCCCGTGCTGTTGTTCCGTTGAATTTTAATGCGTTCCTTGAGAAAGCAAAGTTGAAAGATGATGGTAGCAATTACACGGACTGGGTTCGTAACTTGAGGATTATCCTCATTGCTGCATAGAAGAATTACGTCCTGGAAGCACTGCTGGGTGCCAGGCCTGCTGCTGGAGCAACACCAGATGTTATGAACGTCTGGCAGAGCAAAGCTGATGACTACTTGATAGTTCAGTGTGCCATACTTTACGGCTTAGAATCGGGACTTCAACGACGTTTTGAACGTCATGGAGCATATGAGATGTTCCAGGAGTTGAAGTTAATATTTCAAGCAAATGCCCGGATTGAGAGATATGAAGTCTCCAATAAGTTCTATAGCTGCAAGATGGAGGAGAACAGTTCTGTCAGTGAGCATATACTAAAAATGTCTGGGTAGAATAATCACTTGATTCAAATGGGAGTTAATCTTCCAGATGATTGCGTCATTGACATAATTCTCCAATCACTGCCACCAAGCTACAAGAGCTTCGTGATGAACTATAATATGCAAGGGCTGAATAAGACTATTCCCGAGCTCTTCGCAATGCTGAAAGCTGCGGAGGTAAAAATCAAAAAGGAGCATCAAGTGTTGATGGTCAACAAGACCACTGGTTTCAAGAAAAAGGGCAAAGGGAAGAAGAAGGGGAACTTCAAGAAGAACAGCAAGCAAGTTGCTGCTCAAGAGAAGAAACCCAAGTCTGGACCTAAGCCTGAAACTGAGTGCTTCTACTGCAAGCAGACTGGTCACTGGAAGCGGAAATGCCCCAAGTATATGGCGGATAAGAAGGATGGCAAGGTGAACAAAGGTATATGTGATATACATGTTATTGATGTGTACCTTACTAGAGCTCGCAGTAGCACCTGGGTATTTGATACCGGTTCTGTTGCTAATATTTGCAACTCGAAACAGGGACTACGGATTAAGCGAAAACTGGCAAAGGACGAGGTGACGATGTGCGTAGGAAATGGTTCCAAAGTCGATGTGATCGCGGTCGGCACCCTACCTCTACATCTACCTTCGGGATTAGTATTAGACCTAAATAATTGTTATTTGGTGCCAGCGTTGAGCATGAACATTCTATCTGGATCTTGTTTAATGTGAGACGGTTATTCATTTAAATCAGAGAATAATGGTTGTTCTATTTATATGAGTAATATCTTTTATGGTCATGCACCTTTGAAGAGTGGTCTATTTTTGATGAATCTCGATAGTAGTAACACACATATTCATAATGTTGAAGCCAAAAGATGCAGAGTTGATAATCATAGTGCAACTTATTTGTGGCACTGCCGTTTAGGTCATATCGGTATAAAGCGCATGAAGAAACTCCATACTGATGGACTTTTGGAACCACTTGATTATGAATCACTTGGTACTTGCGAACCGTGCCTCATGGGCAAGATGACCAAAACACCATTCTCCGGTACTATGGAGAGAGCAACAGATTTGTTGGAAATCATACATATAGATGTATGTGGTCCGATGAATATTGAGGCTCGTGGCGGATATCGTTATTTTCTCACCTTCACAGATGACTTAAGCATATATGGGTATATCTACTTAATGAAACATAAGTCTGAAACATTTGAAAAGTTCAAAGAATTTCAGAGTGAAGTTGAAAATCATCGTAACAAGAAAATAAAGTTTCTACGATTTGATCCTGGAGGAGAATATTTGAGTTACGAGTTTGGTGTACATTTGCAACAATGCGGAATAGTTTCGCAACTCACGCCACCCGGAACACCACAGCGTAATGGTGTGTCCGAACGTCGTAATCGTACTTTACTAGATATGGTGCGATCTATGATGTCTCTTACTGATTTACCGCTATCGTTTTGGGGTTATGCTTTAGAGACGGCCGCATTCACGTTAAATTGGGCACCATCAAAATCCGTTGAGACGACGCCTTATGAACTATGGTTTGGCAAGAAACCAAAGTTTTCGTTTCTTAAAGTTTGGGGCTGCGATGCTTATGTGAAAAAGCTTCAACCTGATAAGCTCGAACCCAAATCGGAGAAATGTGTCTTCATAGGATACCCAAAGGAGACTGTTGGGTACACCTTCTATCACAGATCCGAAGGCAAGACATTCGTTGCTAAGAATGGATCCTTTCTAGAGAAGGAGTTTCTCTCGAAAGAAGTGAGTGGGAGGAATGTAGAACTTGACAAGGTAACTGTACCTGCTCCCTTATTGGAAAGTAGTACATCACAGAAACCTGTTTCTGCGACACCTACACCAATTAGTGAGGAAGCTAATGATAATGATCATGAAACTTCAGAACAAGATACTACTGAACCTCGTAGATCAACCAGAGTAAGATCCGCGCCAGAGTGGTACGGTAATCCTGTTCTGGAAATCATGCTACTAGATCATGATGAACCTACAAACTATGAAGAAGCGATTGTGAGCCCAGATTCCGCAAAATGGCTTGAAGCCATGAAATCTGAGATGGGATCCATGTATGAGAACAAAGTATGGACTTTGGTTGACTTGCCCGATGATCGGCAAGCAATTGAGAATAAATGGATTTTCAAGAAGAAGACTGACGTTGACGGTAATATTACTGTCTACAAAGCTCGATTTGTCACAAAAGGGTTTCGGCAAGTTCAAGGGGTTGACTATGATGAGACCTTCTCACCCGTAGCGATGCTTAAGTCTGTCCGAATCATGTTAGCAATTGCCGCATTTTATGATTATGAAATTTGGCAGATGGATGTCAAAACTGCATTCCTGAATGGATTTCTGGAAGAAGTGTTGTATATGATGCAACCGGAAGGTTTTGTCGATCCAAAGGGAGCTAACAAAGTGTGCAAGCTCCAGCGATCCATTTATGGACTGGTGCAAGCCTCTCGGAGTTGGAATAAACGCTTTGATAGTGTGATCAAAGCATTTGGTTTTATACAGACTTTCGGAGAAGCCTATATTTACAAGAAAGTGAGTAGGAGCTCTGTAGCATTTCTGATATTGTATGTGGATGACATATTACTGATTGGAAATGATATAGAATTTCTGGATAGCATAAAGGGATACTTGAATAAGAGTTTTTAAATGAAAGACATCGGTGAAGCCGCTTACATATTAGGCATAAAAATATATAGAGATAGATCAAGACGCTTAATTGGACTTTCACAAAGCACATACCTTGACAAGATTTTGAAGAAGTTCAAAATGGATCAAGCAAAGAAAGGGTTCTTGCCTGTGTTACAAGGTGTGAAGTTGAGTCAGACTCAATGCCCGACCACTACAGAAGATAGAGAGAAAATGAAAGATGTTCCCTATGCTTCAGCCATAGCCTCTATCATGTATGCAATGTTGTGTACCAGACCTGATGTGTGCCTTGCTATAAGTCTAGCAGGGAGGTACCAAAGTAATCCAGGAGTGGATCACTGGACAGCGGTCAAGAACATCCTGAAGTACCTGAAAAGGACTAGGGATATGTTTCTCGTATACGGAGGTGACAAAGAGCTCATCGTAAACGGTTACGTTGATGCAAGCTTTGACACTGATCCGGACGATTCTAAATCGCAAACCGGATACGTGTTTACATTAAACGGTGGAGCTGTCAGTTGGTGCAGTTCTAGACAAAGCGTCGTGGTGGAATCTACATGTAAAGCAGAGTACATAGCTGCTTAGGAAGCAGCAAACGAAGGAGTCTGGATGAAGGAGTTCATATCCGATCTAGGTGTCATACCTAGTGCATCGGGTCCAATGAAAATCTTTTGTGACAATACTGGTGCAATTGCTTTGGCGAAGGAATCCAGATTTCACAAAAGAACCAAGCACATCAAAAGACGCTTCAATTCCATCCGGGATCTAGTCCAGGTGGGAGACATAGAGATTTGCAAGATACATACGGAGCTGAATGTAGCAGACCCGTTGACTAAGCCTCTTCCATGAGCAAAACATGATCAGCACCAAACCTCCATGGGTGTTAGAATCATTACTGTGTAATCTAGATTATTGACTCTAGTGCAAGTGGGAGACTGAAGGAAATATGCCCTAGAGGCAATAATAAAGTTATTATTTATTTCCTTATATCATGATAAAAGTTTATTATTCATGCTAGAATTGTATTAACCGGAAACATGATACATGTGTGAATACATAGACAAACACTAGTAGAAAACAGGGCTATGGTCCAGGCCGGCTCAGCCCATTAGTCCCGGTTCAGTCTAGAACCGGGACCAATGTGGGCATTGGTCCCGGTTCATGAGCCCAGGGGGCCGGCCGGGCCACGTGGGCCATTGGTCCCGGTTCGTCTGGACCTTTTGGTCCCGGTTGGGGGGACGAACCGGGACCAATGGGCCTCGCTCCTGGCCCACCACCATTGGTCCCGGTTGGTGGCTTGAACCGGGACCAAAGGCTCCCCTTTAGTCCCGGCTCATGTCACCAACCGGGACCAATGAGGTGCCTATATATACCCCCTCGTGCAAGAGCAGAGCACAGTGCTCTGTTTTTTCTGGCCGAGGGGGAGAGGGCTTTGTGGTGCTCTAGCTCACCTCCTATGCACATGAGGTGTTCGATGGAATGCCCGAGCCACACTACTTAAGCTTTCTCCTCTCGAAGCTCGACCTCCAAGCTCCATTTTCCTCGAGATTTGTCTAGATTTAGCGGTCCATCACGCCCCGTCCCCATCTTCACCGTCGTCGATCACCCGCGCCGATCTCATCACCGACACCACCGTGGTGAGCCTCTTGTTACCCCAAGCGCGCGCCCACTGCCCCGTCGCCATCCTCGCCGCCGACTCCGCGGTCCTCCTAGTCCGGCCGGCGCCCTCCCTAGCTAGCATGTTTTTCATATATATGCTTTTTTTCATATATATGCTTGTTTTTTATATATATGTATATATGTTCTCTGTGTATATATATATATATTCATGTATATATGCAAAAGATAGTTTTTTAGAAAAATTAGGATTTTTTTCTGTTCATAGATTTTTTGGTGATATTAATTATTGTAAATATGAAAATGTTTGTATATTCATATGAACAATGAATTAGAAGAGGGAGAAGAAGAGGGGGTCGAGAGGGGGTCTAGGGTCGCCGAGGGGTCGAGGGTCGTCGAACATGAGAGGAGGAAGAGGATAAAAAAAGAAGAGCAATAAGAAAAGAAAAAAGAGGAGAAGAAAGAATAGAGGATAAGATCTCCTCCATTCTTTCTTCTCCTCTTTTTTTCTTCTTCTTCCTCTTTTTTTATCGGCAACAAGGGTCGTCGAGGGTCGCCGAGCGGTAGAGGAAGAAGAGGATAAAAAAGAAGAGGAAGAAAAAAAAGAGGGGTCGACGATCGCCTAGGGGTCGAGGGTCGAGAGAGGGTCTAGGGTCGCCGAGAGGGGAGAGGAAGACGAGGAGAAATAAATAAGAAGAAGAAAAAAGAAGAAAAAGAAGAGGAGAAGAAGAAAGGAATAGAGGAGAAGAAGAGAAAAATAGAATACATATTCTATTTTCTCTTTTCTCCTCTGTTCCTTTCTTCTTCTCCTATTTTCTTCTTTTTGTTTCTTCGACACGTGGCTGGGGGGTCGAGAACGTCGGACATTCATGAGAGAGGCGAGGAAGAAGGGGAAGAAGAGGGAGAAGAAGAGGAGAGGAAGAAGAGGAAGTCTTCTCCTCTATTCTTTCTTCTCTTCTTTTTTCTTCTTCTTCTTCCTCTTTATTTTATCGGGAACGAGGGTCGTCGAGAGGGTCGCCGAGTGGTAGAGGAGAAACCCTAAATAGAAAGTATCGTCGGTGTGAGATACATGTACCGTCGGTGTCGGACACTACATCCATATCCCACAAGTGGCGCGGGCTTCGACGCCCACGTCACTTGTGGGACGTGGATGTAGTGTCCGACACCGAAGGCCACATGTATCTCACACCCACGATACTCCACTATTCCTTTCTTCTTCTCCTCTTTTTTTTCTTCTTTTTTTCTCTTCTTCTTCTTCTTCTTCTTCTCCTTCTTCTTCTTCTTCTTCTTCTTCTTCTTCTTCTTCTTCTTCTTCTTCTTCTTCTTCTTCTTCTTCTTCTTCTTCTTCTTCTTAATTTTTATCGGGAATGACGGTGTCGAGGATCGCCGAGGGGTCGAGGGTCGGGAACTAGGGTAGAGGGTCGAGGGTCGTTAAGGGGTCAAGGGTCGAGGGTTTCAGGGTCGAGGGTTCGAGGGTTCTATTGGGTCGAGGGTTCCAGCAGGGTCATCTAGGGGTC
>NC_057803.1:604138804-604143232 GCF_018294505.1 Triticum aestivum
AGGGTCGTCTAGGGGTCGAGGGTTCCAGGGTCGTCGAGGGTTCGAGGGGTCGAGGATCGCCGAGGGGTCGAGAGAGGTTTCCTAGTGTCAAAGTATTGAAGAAATCCATGCCTTCATCATTAGCTGGAAGTAACCAGGGCATGTTGGTACGAAGTTCTGCAAAGTTGTTCTGGAATGGAGTCCCGGATAGAATAATCCGCCTTTTGGTACGAATTCAGCAAAGGCCTTCCAAATAGCGATATTCGGAAGGCTCTTGCTGAACTTTGTACCAAAAAGCGAATTATCCTATCTGGGACTCCGTTCCAGAACAACTTTGAAGAGCTTTGTACCATCATGCACATGTTACTTTCGCCTAATAATGAAGACATGGTTTTGTTGAATCCTTTGACACTACGCAACCTCCCGACCCCTCGGCGATCCTCTCGAACATGAGAGGAAGAAGAGGATAAAAAAAGAGGAGGAAGAAGAAAAAAAAGAGGAGAAGAAAGAATGGAGGAGTTCTTCTCCTCTATTCTTTCTTCTCCTCTTTTTTTTTCTTCTTCTTCCTCTTTTTTTTATCGGGAACGAGGGTCGTCGAGGGACATAGATGTAGTGTCGTCGTTGTCGATATATACCCCCTCCCGGTAGCTTGCTATGATTAGGTAGCTAGTTGTACGTTTGGCACTAATATATCCATCTGTCATGTTTGAATAATAATTGCCATGTTGTAAATATTTGTAGAAACTATGGACACCGCCCGAGACGAAGCAAAAGAAGCGTTGTATAGGGAGATAATCGCAGAAGGAAGTGATGCCGTCTCGTACTTTCTCAACGACACCGATGGTCTGGAAGGAGAGGGTGAACAAGCTGGCTACGGTGACCTAATGCCGGTGCAAGAAGAAGAACATGAGGACGGCTCCGGTGACCCAATGCCGGTGCAAGAAGGAGACCGTGATGACAGCTCCGGTGACCGAACCGAGTCTGGCCAAAGAGCGCATTTGTTGCTTAGTGCGGGGTTCTGGTTAGGGACAAGATCCCGATAAGCATCCAGCAATGGTTTAAGCCGGCTACAGAAGACCCTAAGGTGTCTTATGTCAATGATATGCAGAAAAATGATCTTTGGACTGAGCTGAAGTCAAATTTCACCCTACCACCAGAGGATAATCCAGAGAACCCAGTTAAAGAGAAATTAATCAAGTCTTTTGCTCTGAAGAGGATGGCAGAACTATTCAGGAGGTGGAAGAAAGAGCTGAATAAGTTTGTCGAAAATAATGAGACACCAGAATTCAAGGGCAGATATGAGAAGATCAGAGATCACTGGCCCGCATTTGTGGCCCACAAGACATCGGAAAAGAGTAAGAAGATGTCGGCGACAAACAAGCAAAATGCTGCGAAGAAGAAGCTTCACCATCGCATGGGGTCAGGTGGCTACCTCGTAGCCCGGCCTAAGTGGTCCAAGATTGAGAATGATCTGGTTCATAAAGGGATCGAACCAGAGACAAATAACTGGCCAGACCGTTGCCGGACTTGGTTCTTCGGGGCTGGCGGAACCTTGGACCCTGAAATAGGGAAGTGCATTTGGACGAACGATCAAATGGACATACCAGTCAGTAAGCTTAAGCAGTATATCGAAGCAGCGCAGGAAGGGACGTTCTTTCCAGACAGAGAGAACGATGAGCTCACAATTGCCCTCAGGAATCCTGAGCACCCTGGACGGACACGAGGCACGCCAGGCTCCATTCCGTGGAAGGTTGGGTTTCCGGACGCAGGCGGTTACAAATCCCATGAGAGGAGGAAAAAAGTGCAGCAGACCCAAATGCAGGCGCTACAAGCAAGGGTAGACGCGATAGAGGAACGAGAAGCAAATCGCAGCAAACGTACTGCCGAAGCCTCCCCCGAAGCTACCCCGCCATCTCAGCGCAGAAGCAGCGTGGCTTCCACCGAGCTGCTTCAGCCAGAGCATGCCTTGACGGCTCCTGCCAGCTATCCCGTGGATGCTATAACGAAGTCTCAAAATTGCCACCTTATGACGCAATTGATGAATTTGAAGGTCAAGGCGGCTGTTGGCTCTGTTTATCCTACTGAACCCGGCGCAACTTTTCACTGCCGGCCGATTCCAGAAGGATATGCTAGGGTGATGGTGGATGAGATAACAGAGGGATTTGAGGACCTCCAGCTTGACCACCCTACCGGTGAAGGGGAGACTCGGCTGGGGTCTGCTCTGAAGACTCCATGCCTATGGCGGAAGGAGCTCATCAACCTTCCGAACTGGACGCCTCCGCCTCCTCCTCCTCCTCCGGCAAGTCAGGGCACTTCGCCTCCACCGCCTCCTCCTCCGGCGAGTGACGATCAGGGCCCTCGGCCGGATCCTTCTCCGGCACGTGGCGGCACTCCGCCTCCTTCTCCTCCTGCGCCAACACGCCCAAGCAGCCAGCCTCCTCCTTGTCCGCCTCGTCAGCAAGGGCGGAAGGGACCTGCCGCCGCTCCAGCTGCTCCGGCGCGTCGTAGTCCTTATCCTCCGCCTCTTAAGCAAGTAAAGAAGACAACCGCTCCGTCTGCTCGGTCGGCGTCTAGCAGTACAACCAGAGGCGGGAGGACATACAGATTCGGTCCTTCTCTGAAGACTCCAGAGAAGTTACCATACGAGAGGACCCCGGAGGAGAACACCGAGATCGCGCGAGAAGAAGTGAGGAACTTCTTTGAAGGGGTGAAAGCAAAGAAACATCCACCTCCGGAGGAGAAGGTAGATCGGGTGAAAGTGAAGCGCACTCTGGCTGCCCTGACAAAACCACCAAAGTCTCCGCCGAAAGGAAACTATGACCGCATTATTGGAAAGGAATTTGCTGAAGCGGAGCGGTCGGGAAGTACTGTCAGTGATCAAAGGCTGAAAGAACGATGAGCTAGGAAACAAATTGCCTAGCTCGGCGAACAAGCGAAGCAATCATGCCCCCCCCCCCGCTCAAGGTGCCTAGCCACAATGTCGCTAATGATCCGAGGATGGTGCCCGGTTATAGCAATCTTGCAGATTACCTGCCCGACGAAGTACATTATGAACCCATGGACATGCAGATACAAAGATACGAGTACGGGAAGCCTCTCGTCAAAGATGAAAGATCTCTATCAACGATGATGCGAAGATTGCATGATTGGTACTTGAAAATCTGCAGAGACTCTGGGGGGAGGAGTACTTTGTATGTGAAAGTTAAAAAGGAGCATGACCTCGTTGGAATTGATCTGTTGCCTGTTCCATTTGAGGAGTTCTATCAGTTTTTCAATCAATTGGCCCTTGATAAAACAACGGTCGCCTGCTACTGTCTGTAAGTAGTACTACTTCTGTCATTAAGTTTCTCTATATAGCTTAGCTCTTTCATTGCATGTATTTATAATCATCCTCACTATATTATGCAGATTGAAGATCGTCGAATTGAAGAAAAGACAAGTCGGTGATATTGGGTTCATTAACACATATCTCATAGATGCAACTCAGGTTAAATTTCATGCCGCAGATACCAAGGCCAGCATGCTACAATCGTTGATAATAAATCAAAACAAAGATATAATACTCTTTCCTTACAACTTCAAGTGAGTGTTACTGTCTTGTGCGTATTCGGTTTCCCTTATATATTAGTCAAGGTTATAGTAATGTAATTGATGAGTTATGCATGCATGTGCAGTTTCTACTATATTCTCCTACATATTAAGCTTGAGCAGGGACTAGTAACCATCTTAGACTCAAGACGAAAAGATCCCGAGGACTATGCAGACATGACTCAAATACTCGAGAAGTAAGTTAAATTGATCATTATCCACCATATCAGTAACTTTGTTCATTTCCTGATATATCAATTAATTGTTTTCTTTGTCCGGCAGGGTTTGGAGAAAATTCACCAGAAAAGCTCCGGGACTGTCGAAGGAGCTGCAATTTAGACACCCGAAAGTAAGTACTAGCTATAGTAGCATTTTAAGCGCATCTACTAGTCATTCAAGCGCTAGTTTCATCAATACCATTTGGCATTCTTGCTTATCAGTTTGATTAACCTCTATTTCTTGTAAAGTGGTTGTGGCAGGAACAAGGGAATGATTTCTGTGGATACTATGTTTGCGAGTCCATCCGCCACACGACCTGTGAGCGGGGCTACACTGACGAACAATATGAAGTACGTAAATAACAATATTCACAATTTTATTTTATTACCATCATTTGTGTTGAGTTTCATTCATTGATATATATATGTATTGACCCCCTTCTTTAAATTAGATGTTTCGGAAGAGGGATGAACTCCTAGCACCAGCTCGCATGCGAGCAATTCAAGAGGAATTGGCGGCATTCTTTCTTGACCACGTGATCCCTGAAGATGGAGAATTCTATGTTAACCCTGAGTCCGTATGATTATATTTGTAAGAGATAATTATTGTATATATGTAGCCGGTAGTGTCAGATAGATATAC
>NC_057803.1:604144723-604155565 GCF_018294505.1 Triticum aestivum
AGTTATATTATGAGTTTATACGTTTTGATGTATTGAAGGTTGTTCCGAGTCCCGGATGAGATCACGGACATGACGAGGAGTCTCGAAATGGTCGAGACATAAGGATTGATATATTGGAAGCCTATGTTTGGATATCGGAAGTGTTCCGGGTGAAATCGGGATTTTACCGGAGTACCGGGAGGTTACCGGAACCCCCCGGGAGCTATATGGGCCTTAGTGGGCCTTAGTGGAAGAAGAGGAGAGGCGGCCAGGGCTGGGCCGCGCGCCCCTCCCCCCTAGTCCGAATAGGACAAGGAGAGAGGGGGCCGGCGCCCCCCTCCTTCTCTCTCCCTCTTTTCCCACCTCGCGAATCCTATTCCAACTAGGATTGGGGGGGGGAGTCCTACTCCCGGAGGGAGTATGACTCCTCCTGGCGCGCCCTATGATGGCCGGCCGGCCTCCCCCTCTTTAACCTTTATATACGGAGGCAGGGGCACCCCTAGAGACACAAGTTGATCCACGTGATCATATTCTTAGCCGTGTGCGGTGCCCCCTTCCACCATAGTCCTCGATAATATTGTAGCGGTGCTTAGGCGAAGCCCTGCGATAGTATTACATCAATATCGTCACCACGCCGTCGTGCTGACGGAACTCTTCCCCGACACTTTGTTGGATCGGAGTCCGGGGATCGTCATCAAGCTGAACGTGTGCTAGAACTCGGAGGTGCCGTAGTTTCGGTGCTTGATCGGTCGGGCCATGGAGACGTACGACTACATCAACCAAATGCTTCCGTTGTCGATCTACAAGGGTACGTAGATCACTCTCTCCCCTCTCGTTGCTATGCATCACCATGATATTGCGTGTGTGTAGGAAATTTTTTGAAATTACTACGTTCCCCAACAAGGGGGGTTCCCTTACAGTCTTTCTGTCCAAAAAAAACTTAAATGATTTCTGCAGATAGGGTAAAATCATGAAGCACTTGTAAAAGATTGTACTTAACTATAGAATAATAAAAGGCATATCAGACTTGAGTATAGATTATATAAAAGATGTGAGTCCAGAAAAAAGTCCAATTTTAGTCCATGATGTGTAAATAGTACAATTTTAGTCCATGATGTGTAAATAGTCCATAATGTAGTCTGCTTGGCTAGTGAGCTAGTGTCACCGCACCATTTGGCAACCTCACCCTTTGAGCGTCATCGCTCTCTCGTGCTCTGGCTTCCTGGATGCCTTATCTGCCGTCGACCTAGTGCTTCTTGACAACCAACACGTCAAGCCCTTCATGGTTGCGTTGCCACATGGTAGCAGAGGCAACTGCAAGTAACAACGACAGTCCAAGTAGAACAAATAAGATGATTATGAACCGGTCCTTCTCTTGCTTACCTATCTGGTGGTCCATGCTGCCAACAAATTTAGGATTTACAGTGAGGAAATTTAACCTTAAATTAGATGATAACAAGCTATATAAATAAATATTTTGTAAGAACAGAATGAATGTATACTAACTTCAAAATGTAGTTATCTGATTATCTAGGTGTGGTTAGTTGGGAGTCAATTGTCGTTTTATCTGATTATCTCTCAGACGAAATCAGTAAGACCAAAAATTGTCGTGCACCCATCAGTCTAACAAAATCAGTAAGACCAAAAATGTGAGTACTCATCATCTGCAACCCACGAGGAATCAGTGATTTGCCACCGAATGATGGGTAAACAAAAATGCAGCTGAAGCATCTTCAGAGAAGCACATGCCCTTGAAAATATAGAGCCAACGCTGAACATCTTTTACCCATTTCAGAAAAATGATGACAGATCCACTATGCCCCATTGCTAGCTCAACTAAAACACCTAACAATGCCCTCAAAATCAACACTGACACTCGTGTCTGAATAAAAAAATCAACAACACTTCCCCAACTAAACATTGGCCTGGACATGAAACTGCATGGATTAATTAATAACGATCTTAGTATGCCTATGTGTGTACCCGCGCGTGGGCGTCACGACAAGGCAGACTTTGTCATCCATGGTAACAAGGCTTAAGCTGTGCACGCCGGAGGAACTATGCGAAGAGGCACTAAAGGGGTGCTCTCCCTCACAAGTATTCCATGGTCGACCACCATAGCGAGCCAAACACCACAGATGCAGGGACCCCTTGACTGACACGTCAACATGCTTGTTTCAGTAAGAAATTTGCATGCACTTTTAGCGAGTCAAGATATTGGCGCCAACAATTACATAAACCAAACAATGATATAAGTATAGACGTCATTCGATTATTTAACTGCAGCACATCCGTCTAGCTAACTAAAACAATAACCAAAACATATGAAAAAGGGATAATACTAACCATAAGCTTGTATATCTTCAGTCTTGGCTCATAACCAAACAACTTGAAAAGGTAGAAACTGCTGATAGTAAAAAGAAGGTAAGTGAAACAATTAAGAGATTTTCAAAGAGAAGCTAACTTTAGTTGTATGCAACATCCGGCGACCGTGTCTTCATGTGAGCATCTCCTGAAGCTAGCAATAGTTCACCGTGACCCTTGTTTGCTTCTCACCCAGCCTGTAGGATTGGCAATCAATTTATTCAATGAGAGAAACAAACTTAAGTACAAATCTGATGAAATTCAAACATAATTAGAAATGACCTAACGCAATCAAATCAACCAATAAACTGATCAAGATTTTTTTTCAAAAGGGGATAACCCAACTGATTAGAACATTATTTGCTAGATTTCTTGTCCTTGTGTATCATATGAATACTCCATGCACATCAACATGTCAGGGGTGATGTGGCCACAGATGGGTTCCTCTTGTGTACCGATCGAATGGAACCACTTCATCCACGGAGGCGGCATCCCTAGGGAACGGCAGAGGCGGCGACGTGCCCTCGGCTTCCGTGATGGCAGAGGTGGAGGCAGGGAACCCTAGACAGAAATTGAGGGAGGGGTTGTTGGGGAACATAGTAATTTCAAAAAAATTCCTACGCACACGCAAGATCATGGTGATGCATAGCAACGAGAGGGGAGAGTGTGATCTACGTACCCTTGTAGATCAACAACGGAAGCGTTTGGTTGATGTAGTCGTACGTCTCCACGGCCCGACCGATCAAGCACCGAAACTACGTCACCTCCGAGTTTTAGCACACGTTCAGCTCGATGACGATCCCCGGACTCCGATCCAGCAAAGTATCGGGGAAGAGTTCCGTCAGCACGACGGCGTGGTGACGATCTTGATGTACTACTGTCGCAGGGCTTCGCCTAAGCACCACTACAATATTATCGAGGATTATGGTGGCAGGGGGCGCCGCACACTGCTAAGAATATGATCACGTGGATCAACTTGTGTGTTTCTGGGGTGCCCCTGCCTCCGTATATAAAGGTTCAAGAGAGGAGGAGGCCGGCCGGCCCCTATGGCGCGCCAAGGAGGAGTCCTCCTCCTAGTAGGAGTAGGACTCCTAATAGGAGGGGGAAAGAAGTGGGGAGGGAGAAGGAAAGGGGGGCGCCGCCCCCCCTTTCCTAGTCCAATTCGGACCAGGGGGGAGGAGGCGCGCGGCCCACCTTTGGCTGCCCCTCTCTCTCTCCACTAAGGCCCATATGGCCCATTACTTCTCCCGAAGGGGTTCCGGTAACCCTCTGGCTTTCCGGTTTTCTCCGAAATCACCCGGAACACTTCCGGTGTCCGAATATAGCCGTCTAATATATCAATCTTTATGTCTCGACCATTTCGAGACTCCTCGTCATGTCCTTGATCACATCCGGGACTCTGAACAACCTTAGGTACATCAAAACGTATAAACTCATAATATAACTGTCATTGAAACCTTAAGCGTGCGGACCCTACGGGTTCGAGAACAATGTAGACATGACCGAGACATGTCTCCGGTCAATAACCAATAGCGGGACCTGGATGCCCATATTGGCTACATATTCTACGAAGATCTTTATCGGTCAGACCGCATAACAACATACGTTGTTCCCTTTGTCATCGGTATGTTAATTGCCCGAGATTCGATCGTCGGTATCCAATACCTAGTTCAATCTCGTTACCGGCAAGTCTCTTTACTCATTCTGTAATACATCATCTCGCAACTAACTCATTAGTTGCATTGCTTGCAAGGCTTAAGTGATGTGCATTACCGAGAGGGCCCAGAGATACCTCTCCGACGATCGGAGTGACAAATCCTAATCTCGAAATACGTCAACCCAACATGTACCTATGGAGACACCTGTAGAGTACCTTTATAATCACCCAGTTACGTTGTGACGTTTGGTAGCACACAAAGTGTTCCTCCGGCACACGGGAGTTACATACTCTCATAGTCATAGGAACATGTATAAGTCATGAAGAAAGCAATAGCAACATACTAAACGGTCGGATGCTAAGCTAATGGAATGGGTCATGTCAATCAGATCATTCAACTAATGATGTGATCCCGTTAATCAAATGGCAACTCTTTGTCAATGGTTAGGAAACATAACCATCTTTGATTAATGAGCTAGTCAAGTAGAGGCATACTAGTGACACTCTGTTTGTCTATGTATTCACACATGTATTATGTTTACGGTTAATACAATTCTAGCATGAATAATAAACTTTTATCATGATATAAGGAAATAAATAATAACTTTATTATTGCCTCTAGGGCATATTTCCTTCAGTCTCCCACTTGCACTAGAGTCAATAATCTAGATTACACAGTAATGATTCTAACACCCATGGAGCTTTGGTGCTGATCATGTTTTGCTCATGGAAGAGGCTTAGTCAACGGGTCTGCTACATTCAGCTCCGTATGTATCTTGCAAATCTCTATGTCTCCCACCTGGACTAGATCCCGGATGGAATTGAAGCGTCTCTTGATGTGCTTGGTTCTCTTGTGAAATCTGGATTCCTTTGCCAAGGTAATTGCACCAGTGTTGTCACAAAAGATTTTCATTGGACCCGATTGAAGGAAATATGCCCTAGAGGCAATAATAAAGTTATTATTTATTTCCTTATTTCATGATAAATGTTTATTATTCATGCTAGAATTGTATTAACCGGAAACATAATACATGTGTGAATACATAGACAAATAGAGTGTCACTAGTATGCCTCTACTTGACTAGCTCGTTAATCAAAGATGGTTATGTTTCCTAACCATGGACAAAGAGTTGTTATTTGATTAACGGGATCACATCATTAGTTGAATGATCTGATTGACATGACCCATTCCATTAGCTTAGCACCCGATCGTTTAGTATGTTGCTATTGCTTTCTTCATGACTTATACATGTTCCTATGACTATGAGATTATGCAACTCCCGTTTTCCGGAGGAACACTTTGTGTGCTACCAAACGTCACAACGTAACTGGGTGATTATAAAGGAGCTCTACAGGTGTCTCCAATGGTAGATGTTGGGTTGGCGTATTTCGAGATTAGGATTTGTCACTCCGATTGTCGGAGAGGTATCTCTGGGCCCTCTCGGTAATGCACATCATATAAGCCTTGCAAGCATTGCAACTAATGAGTTACTTGCAGGATGATGTATTACGGAACGAGTAAAGAGACTTGCCAGTAACGAGATTGAACTAGGTATTGGATACCGATGATCGAATCTCGGGCAAGTAAACATACCGATGACAAAGGGAACAACGTTGTTGTTATGCGGTCTGACCGATAAAGATCTTCGTAGAATATGTAGGAGCCAATATGGGCATCCAGGTCCCGCTATTGGTTATTGACCGGAGATGTGTCTCGGTCATGTCTACATTGTTCTCGAACCGTAGGGTCCGCACGCTTAACGTTACGATGACAGTTATTATGAGTTTATGCATTTTGATGTACCGAAGGTTGTTCGGAGTCCCGGATGTGATCACGGACATGACGAGGAGTCTCAAAATGGTCAAGACATAAAGATTGATATATTGGAAGCCTATGTTTGGACATCATAAGTGTTCCGGGTGAAATCGGGATTTTACCGGATTACCGGGAGGTTACCGGAACCCCCCGGGAACCATATGGGTCTTATTGGGCTTCAGTGGAAAGGTGAAAGGGGCTGCCCATGATGGGCTGCACGCCTCCCCCTCCCCTAGTCCTATTAGGACTAGGAGAGGTGGCCGGCCACCTCTCTCTCTCTCTTTCCCCCTTGGGAATCCTATTTGGAATAGGATTGGGGGGAGTCCTACTCCCGGTAGGAGTAGGACTCCTCCTGCGCCTCCATAGGGCTGGCCGCACCCCTCCCCCTTGGCTCCTTTATATACGGAGGCAGGGGCACCTCTAGACACACAAGTTGATCATTGAGATCGTTCCTTAGCCGTGTGCGGTGCCCCCTGCCACCATAATCCACCTCAATCATATCGTTGTAGTGCTTAGGCGAAGCCCTGCGTCGGTAGAACATCAAGATCGTCACCACGCCGTCGTGCTGACTGAAATCTTCCCCGACACTTTGCTGGATCGGAGTCCGGGGATCGTCATCGAGCTGTACGTGTGCTAAGAACTCGGAGGTGCCGGAGTAACGGTGCTTGGATCGGTCGGATCGGGAAGACGTACGACTACTTCCTCTACATTGTGAACGCTTCCGCAGTTGGTCTGTGTTGGTACGTAGACAACACTCTCCCCTCTCGTTGTTGTGCATCACCATGATCTTGCGTGTGCGTAGGAAATTTTTTGAAATTACTACGTTCCCCAACAGTGGCATCCGAGCCTAGGTTTTATATGTTGATGTTATATGCACGAGTAGAACACAAGTGAGTTGTGGGCGATATAAGTCATACTGCCTACCAGCATGTCATACTTTGGTTTGGCGGTATTGTTGGACGAGATGACCCGGACCAACCTCACGCGTACGCTTACGCGAGACCGGTTCCCTCGACGTGCTTTGCACATAGATGGCTTGCGGGCGACTGTCTCTCCAACTTTAGTTGAACCGAGTGTGGCTACGCCCGGTCCTTGAGAAGGTTAAAACGGAGTCTATTTGACAAACTATCGTTGTGGTTTTGATGCGTAGGTGAGATTGGTTCTTGCTTAAGCCCGTAGCAGCCACGTAAAACTTGCAACAACAAAGTAGAGGACGTCTAACTTGTTTTTGCAGGGCATGTTGTGATGTGCTATGGTCAAGGCATGATGCTAAATTTTATTGTATGAGATGATCATGTTTTGTAACCGAGTTATCGGCAACTGGCAGGAGCCATATGGTTGTCGCTTTATTGTATGCAATGCAATCGCGATGTAATGCTTTACTTTATTACTAAGCGGTAGTGATAGTCGTGAAAGCATAAGATTGCCGATACGACAACGATGCTACGATGGAGATCAAGGTGTCGCGCCGGTGACGATGGTGATCATAACGGTGCTTCGGAGATGGAGATCACAAGCACAAGATGATGATGGCCATATCGTATCACTTATATTGATTGCATGTGATGTTTATCTTTTTTATGCATCTTATCTTGCTTTGATTGACGGTAGCATTATAAGATAATCTCTCACTAAATTATCAAGAAGTGTTCTCCCTGAGTATGCACCGTTGCCAAAGTTCGTCGTGCCCAGACACCACGTGATGATCGGGTGTGATAAGCTCTACGTCCATCTACAACGGGTGCAAGCCAGTTTTGCACACACAGAATACTCAGGTTAAACTTGACGAGCCTAGCACATGCAGATATGGCCTCGGAACACGGAGACCGAAAGGTCGAGCGTGAATCATATAGTAGATATGATCAACATAACAATGTTCACCATTGAAAACTACTCCATCTCACGTGATGATCGGTTATGGTTTAGTTGATTTGGATCACGTGATCACTTAGAGGATTAGAGGGATGTCTATCTAAGTGGGAGTTCTTAAGTAATATGATTAATTGAACTTTAATTTATCATGAACTTAGTCCTGGTAGTATTAGCATATCTATGTTGTAGATCAATAGCTCGCGTTGTTGCTTTCATATGTTTATTTTGATATGTTCCTAGAGAAAATTGTGTTGAAAGATGTTAGTAGCAATGATACGGATTGGATCCGTGATCTGAGGTTTATCCTCATTGCTGCACAGAAAAATTATGTCCTTGATGCACCGCTAGGTGACAGACCTATTGCAGGAGCAGATGCAGACGTTATGAACGTTTGGCTAGCTCAATATGATGACTACTTGATAGTTTAGTGCACCATGCTTAATGGCTTAGAATCGGGAGTTCAAAGACATTTTGAACGTCATGGACCATATGAGATGTTCCAGGAGTTGAAGTTAATATTTCAAGCAAATACCCGAGTTGAGAGATATGAAGTCTTCAACAAGTTCTATAGCTAAAAGATGGAGGAGAATCGCTCAACTAGTGAGCATGTGCTCAGATTGTCTGGGTACTACAATCGCTTGAATCAAGTGAGAGTTAATCTTCCAGATAAGATAGTGATTGACAGAATTCTCTAGTCACCATCACCAAGTTAGTAGAACTTCGTGATGAACTATGATATGCAAGGGATAACGGAAACGATTCCCAAGCTCTTCGTGATGCTGAAATCGACGAAGGTAGAAATCAAGAAAAACATCAAGTGTTGATGGTTGACAAGACCACTAGTTTGAAGAAAAGGGCAAAAGGGAAGAAGGGGAACTTCAAGAAGAACGGCAAGCAAGTTGCTGCTCAAGTGAAGAAGCCCAAATCTGGTCCTAAGCCTGAGACTAAGTGCTTCTACTTCAAAGGGACTGGTCACTGGAAGCGGAACTGCCCCAAGTATTTGGCGGATAAGAAGGATGGCAAAGTGAACCAAAGTATATTTGATATACATGTTATGGATGTGTGCTTTACTAGTGTTTATAGCAACCCCTCAGTATTTGATATTGGTTCAGTTGCTAAGAGTAGTAACTCGAAATAGGAGTTGCAGAATAAACAGAGACTAGTTAAGGGTGAAGTGACGATGTGTGTTGGAAGTAGTTCTAAGATTGATATGATCATCATCACACACTCCCCTATACTTTCGGGATTAGTGTTGAACTTAAATAAGTGTTATTTGGTTTTTGCGTTGAGCATGAATATGATTTGATCATGTTTATTGCAATACGGTTATTCACTAAAGTCAGAGAATAATTGTTGTTCTGTTTACATGGATAAAACCTTCGATGGTCATACACCCAATGAAACAAGTTCGTTGGATCTCGATCGTAGTGATACACATATTCATAATATTGAAACCAAAAGATGCAAAGTTAATAATGATAGTGCAACTTATTTGTGGCACTGCCGTTTAGGTCATATTGGTATAAAGTGCATGAAGAAACTCCATGCTGATGGGCTTTCGGAATCACTTGATTATGAATCACTTGATTCTTGCGAACCATGCCTTTTGGGCAAGATGACTAAAACACCGTTCTCCGGAACAATGGAGCAAGCAACAGATTTGTTGGAAATCATACATACTGATGTATGTGGTCCGATGAATATTTAAGGCTTGCAGCGGGTATCGTTATTTTCTCACCTTCACAGATGATTTAAGCAGATATGGGTATATCTACTTAATGAAACACAAATCTGAAACATTTGAAAAGTTCAAAGAATTTCAGAGTGAAGTTGAAAATCATCGTAACAAGAAAATAAAGTTTCTACGATCTGATCGTGGAGGAGAATATTTGAGTTACGAGTTTGGTGTACATTTGAAAAACTGTGGAATAGTTTCGCAACTCACGCCACCCGGAACACCACAGCATAATGGTGTGTCCGAACGTCGTAATCGTACTTTACTAGATATGGTGCGATCTATGATGTCTCTTACAGATTTACCGCTATTTTTTTGGTGATACGCTCTAGAGACAGCCGCATTCACGTTAAATAGGGCACCATCAAAATCCGTTGAGACGACACCTTATGAACTATGGTTTGGCAAGAAACCAAAGTTGTCGTTTCTTAAAGTTTGGGGCTGCGATGCTTATGTGAAGAAGCTTCAACCTGATAAGCTCGAACCCAAATCGGAGAAATGTGTCTTCATAGGATACCCAAAGGAGACTGTTGGGTACACCTTCTATCACAGATCCGAAGGCAAGACATTCGTTGCTAAGAATGGATCCTTTCTAGAGAAGGAGTTTCTCTCAAAAGAAGTGAGTGGGAGGAAAGTAGAAAACTTGATGAGGTAACTGTACCTGCTCCTTTATTGGAAAGTAGTTCATCACAGAAATCTGTTCCTGTGACTACTACACCAATTAGTGAGGAAGCTAATGATGATGATCATGTAACTTCAGATCAAGTTACTACCGAATCTCGTAGGTAAACCAGAGTGAGATCCGCACCATAGTGGTATGGTAATCCTGTTCTGGAGGTCATGTTACTTGACCATGACGAACCTACGAACTATGAGGAAGCGATGATGAGCCCAGATTCCGCGAAATGGTTTGAGGCCATGAAATCTGAGATATGATCCATGTATGAGAACAAAGTTTGGACTTTGGTTGACTTGCCCGATGATTGGCAAGCAATTGAGAATAAATGGATCTTCAAGAGGAAGATGGACGCTGATAGTAGTGTTACTATCTACAAAGCTAGAATTGTCGCAAAAGGTTTTCGACAAGTTCAAGGTGTTGACTACGATGAGAGCTTCTCACTCGTATCTCTGCTTGAGTCTGTCCGAATCATGTTAGTAATTGCCGCATTTTATGAAATCTGGCAAATGGATAAACAAAACTGCATTCCTTAATGGATTTATTAAAGAAGAGTTGTATATGATGCAACAGAAGGTTTTGTCAATCCGAAAGGTGTTAACAAAATGTGCAAGCTCCAGCGATCCATCTGTGGACTGGTGCAAGCATCTCGGAGTTGGAATATACGCTTTGATGAGTTGATCAAAGCATATAGTTTTATACAGACTTGCGGTGAAGCCTGTATTTACAAGAAAGTGAGTGGG
>NC_057803.1:604156000-604162217 GCF_018294505.1 Triticum aestivum
CATTTCTGATAAGTATATGTGAATGACATATTGTTGATCGGAAATAATGTAGAATTATTCTGTAAAGCATAAAGGAGTGTTTGAAAGGAGTTTTTCAAAGAAAGACTTTGGTGAAGCTGCTTACATATTGAGCTTCAAGATCTATAGAGATAGATCAAGACGCTTGATAAGTTTTTTCAATGAGTACATACCTTGACAAGATTTTGAAGTAGTTCAAAATGGAGCAGTCAAAGAATGAGTTCTTGCCTGTATTATAAGGTGTGAAGTAGAGTAAGACTCAAAGCCCGACCACGGCAGAAGATAGAAAGAGAATGAAAGTCATTCCCTATGCCTTGGCCATAGGTTCTATAAAGTATGTCATGTTGTATACCAGATCTATTGTATACCCTGCACTGATTTGGCAAGGGAGTACAATAGTGATCTAGGAGTAGATCACTGGACAGCTGTCAGAATTATCCTTGGTGAAATAAGGATATGTTTCTCGATTATGGACGTGATAAAAAGGTTTGTCGTAAAGGGTTACGCCGATGCAAGTTTTGACACTAATCTAGATGACTCTAAGTCTCGGTCTAGATACATATTGAAAGTGGGAGCAATTAGCTAGAGTAGCTCCATGCAGAGCATTGTTGACATAGAAATTTGCAAAATACATGTGGATCTGAATGTGGCAGACCCATTGACTAAGATTCTCTCACAAGCAAAACATGATCACACCTTAGTACTCTTTGGGTGTTAATCACATAGCAATGTGAACTAGATTACTGAATCTAGTAAACCCTTTGGGTGTTAGTCACATGGAGATGTGAACCAATCACATAAAGATGTGAACTATTGGTGTTAATCACATAGCGATGTCAACTAGATTATTGACTCTAGTGCAAGTGGGAGACTGAAGGAAATATGCCCTAGAGGCAATAATAAAGTTATTATTTATTTCCTTATTTCATGATAAATGTTTATTATTCATGCTAGAATTGTATTAACCGGAAACATAATACATGTGTGAATACATAGACAAACAGAGTGTCACTAGTATGCCTCTACTTGACTAGCTCGTTAATCAAAGATGGTTATGTTTCCTAACCATGGACAAAGAGTTGTTATTTGATTAACGGGATCACATCATTAGTTGAATGATTTGATTGACATGACCCATTCCATTAGCTTAGCACCCGATCGTTTAGTATGTTGCTATTGCTTTCTTCATGACTTATACATGTTCCTATGACTATGAGATTATGCAACTCCCATTTGCCGGAGGAACACTTTGTGTGCTACCAAACGTCACAACGTAACTGGGTGATTATAAAGGTGCTCTACAGGTGTCTCCAAAGGTACATGTTGGGTTGACGTATTTCGAGATTAGGATTTGTCACTCCAGTCGTCGGAGAGATAACTCTGGGCCCTCTCGGTAATGCACATCACTTAAGCCTTGCAAGCATTGCAACTAATGAGTTAGTTGCGGGATGACGTATTACGGAACGAGTAAAGAGACTTGCCGGTAACGAGATTGAACTAGGTATTGGATACCGACGATCGAATCTCGGGCAAGTAAACATACCGATGACAAAGGGAACAACGTATGTTGTTATGCGGTCTGACCGATAAAGATCTTCGTAGAATATGTAGGAGCCAATATGGGCATCCAGGTCCCGCTATTGGTTATTGACCGGAGATGTGTCTCGATCATGTCTACATTGTTCTCGAACCGTAGGGTCCGCACGCTTAACGTTACGATGACAGTTATTATGAGTTTATGCATTTTGATGTACCGAAGGTTGTTCGGAGTCCCGGATGTGATCACGGACATGACGAGGAGTCTCGAAATGGTCGAGACATAAAGATTGATATATTGGAAGCCTATGTTTGGACATCGGAAGTGTTCCGGGTGAAATCGGGATTTTACCGGATTACCGGGAGGTTACCGGAACCCCCCGGGAACCATATGGGCCTTATTGGGCTTTAGTGGAAAGGTGAAAGGGGCTGCCCATGATGGGCTGCATGCCTCCCCCCTCCCCTAGTCCTATTAGGACTAGGAGAGGTGGCCGGCCACCTCTCTCTCTCTCTCATTCCCCCTTGGGAATCCTATTTGGAATAGGATTGGGGGGGGGAGTCCTACTCCCGGTAGGAGTAGGACTCCTCCTGCGCCTCCATAGGGCTGGCCGCACCCCTCCCCCTTGGCTCCTTTATATACGGAGGCAGGGGGACCTCTAGACACACAAGTTGATCATTGAGATCGTTCCTTAGCCGTGTGCGGTGCCCCCTGCCACCATAATCCACCTCGATCATATCGTTGTAGTGCTTAGGCGAAGCCCTGCATCGGTAGAACATCAAGATCGTCACCACACCGTCGTGCTGACGGAACTCTTCCCCGACACTTTGCTGGATCGGAGTCCGGGGATCGTTATCGAGCTGTACGTGTGCTAAGAACTCGGAGGTGCCAGAGTAACGGTGCTTGGATCGGTTGGATCGGGAAGACGTACGACTACTTCCTCTACATTGTGAACTCTTCCACAGTTGGTCTGCGTCGGTACGTAGACAACACTCTCCCCTCTCGTTGCTCTGCATCACCATGATCTTGCGTGTGCGTAGGAATTTTTTTGAAATTACTACGTTCCCCAACACCGATGCATTAGGTATGACACCTAGATTGGATATGAACTCCTTCATCCAGACTCCTTCGTTTGCTGCTTCCGAAGCAGCTATGTACTCTGCTTCACATGTAGATCCCACCACGACGCTTTGTTTTGAACTGCACCAACTGACAGCTCCACTGTTTAATGTAAACATGTATCCGGTTTGCGATTTAGAATCGTCCAGATTAGTGTCAAAGCTTGCATCAATGTAACCGTTTGCAATGAGCTCTTTGTCACCTCCATATACGAGAAACATATCCTTAGTCCTTTTCAGGTATTTCAGGATGTTCTTGACCGCTGTCCAGTGATCCACTCCTGGATTACTTTGGTACCTCCCTACTAATTTATAGCAAGGCACACATCAGGTCTGGTACACAGCATTGCATACATGATAGAGCCTATGGCTGAAGCATAGGGAACATCTTTCATTTTCTCTCTATCTTCTGCAGTGGTCGGGCATTGAGTCTGACTCAACTTCACACCTTGTAACACAGGCAAGAACCCTTTCTTTGCTTGATCCATTTTGAACTTCTTCAAAATCTTGTCAAGGTATGTGCTTTGTGAAAGTCCAATTAAGCGTCTTGATCTATCTCTATAGATCTTTATGCCTAATATGTAAGCAGCTTCACCGAGGTCTTTCATTGAAAAACTCTTATTCAAGTATCCCTTTATGCTATCCAGAAATTCTATATCATTTCCAATCAGTAATATGTCATCTACATATAATATCAGAAATTCTACACAGCTCCCACTCACTTTCTTGTAAATACAAGCTTCTCCGAAAGTCTGTATAAAAACCAAATGCTTTGATCACACTATCAAAGCATTTATTCCAACTCCGAGAGGCTTGCACCAGTCCATAAATGGATCGCTGGAGCTTGCACACTTTGTTTGCTCCCGTTGGATTGACAAAACCTTCCGGTTGCATCATATACAACTCTTCTTCCAGAAATACATTCAGGAATGCAATTTTGACATCCATCTGCCAAATTTCATAATCATAAAATGCGGCAATTGCTAACATGATTCGGACAGACTTAAGCATTGCTACGGGTGAGAAGGTCTCATCGTAGTCAACCCCTTCAACTTGTCGAAAACCTTTTGCGATAAGTCGAGCTTTGTAGACAGTAATATTACCGTCAGCGTCAGTCTTCTTCTTGAAAATCCATTTATTCTCAATATCTTGCCGATCATCGGGTAAGTCAACCAAAGTCCATACTTTGTTCTCATACATGGATCCCATCTCAGATTTCATGGCTTCAAGCCATTTTGCGGAATCTGGGCTCACCATCGCTTCTTCATAGTTCGTAGGTTCATCATGATCTAGCAGCATGATTTCCAGAGCAGGATTACCGTACCACTCTAGTGTGGATCTTACTCTGGTTGATCTACGAGGTTCAGTAGTATCTTGTCCTGAAGTTTCATGATCATTATCATCAGCTTCCTTACTAATTGGTGTAGGTGTCGCAGACACAGTTTTCTGTGATGTTCTACTTTCCAATAAGGGAGCAGGTACAGTTACTTCATCAAGTTCTACTTTCCTCCCACTCACATCTTTCGAGAGAAACTCCTTCTCCAGAAAGTTTCCGAATTTAGCAACAAAAGTCTTGCCTTCGGATCTGTGATAGAAGGTGTATCCAATAGTTTCCTTTGGATATCCTATGAAGACACATTTCTCCGATTTGGGTTCGAGCTTATCAGGTTGAAGTTTTTTGACATAAGCATCGCAGCCCCAAACTTTTAGAAACGACAACTTTGGTTTCTTGCCAAACTATAGTTCATAAGGTGTCATCTCAACGGATTTTGATGGTGCCCTATTTAACGTGAATGCGGCCGTCTCTAAAGCATAACCCCAAAACGATAGCGGTAAATCAGTAAGAGACATCATAGATCGCACCATATCTAGTAAAGTGCGATTACGACGTTCAGACACACCATTACGTTGTGGTGTTCCGGGTGGCGTGAGTTGCGAAACTAATCCGCATTGCTTCAAATGTACACCAAACTCGTAACTCAAATATTCTCCTCCACAATCAGATCGTAGAAACTTTATTTTCTTGTTACGATGATTTTCAACTTTACTCTGAAATTCTTTGAACTTTTCAAATGTTTCAGACTTATGTTTCATTAAGTAGATATACCCATATCTGCTTAAGTCATCTGTGAAGGTGAGAAAATAACGATATCCGCCACGAGCCTCAATATTCATTGGACCACATACATCTGTATGTATGATTTCCAACAAATCTGTTGCTCTCTCCATTGTACCGGAGAACGGTGTTTTAGTCATCTTTCCCATGAGGCACGGTTCGCAAGTACCAAGTGATTCATAATCAAGTGGCTCCAAAAGTCCATCAGTATGGAGTTTCTTCATGCGCTTTACACCGATATGACCTAAACGGCAGTGCCACAAATAAGTTGCACCATCATTATCAACTCTGCATCTTTTGGCTTCAACATTATGAATATGTGTATCACTACTATCGAGATTCAATAAGAATAGACCACTCTTCAAGGGTGCATGACCATAAAAGATATTACTCATATAAATAGAACAACCATTATTCTCTGATTTAAATGAATAACCGTCTCACATTAAACAAGATCTAGATATAATGTTCATGCTCAACGCTGGCACCAAATAACAATTATTTAGGTCTAATACTAATCCCGAAGATAGATGTAGAGGTAGCGTGTCGACCGCGATCACATCGACTTTGGAACCGTTTCCCACGCGCATCGTCACCTCGTCCTTAGCCAATCTTCGCTTAATCCGTAGTCCCTATTTCGAGTTGCAAATATTAGCAACAGAACCAGTATCAAATACCCAGGTGCTACTGCGAGCATTAGTAAGGTAAACATCAATAACATGTATATCACATATACCTTTGTTCACCTTGCCATCCTTCTTATCCGCCAAATACTTGGGGCAGTTCCGCTTCCAGTGACCAGTCTGCTTGCAGTAGAAGCACTCAGTTTCAGGCTTAGGTCCAGACTTGGGTTTCTTCTCTTGAGCAGCAACTTGCTTGCCGTTTTTCTTGAAGTTTCCCTTCTTCTTCCCTTTGCCCTTTTTCTTGAAACTAGTGGTCTTGTTGACCATCAACACTTGATGCTCCTTTTTGATTTCTACCTCCACAGCTTTCAGCATTGCGAAGAGCTCGGGAATAGTCTTGTTCATCCCTTGCATATTATAGTTCATCACGAAGCTCTTATAGCTTGGTGGCAGTGATTGGAGAATTCTATCAATGACGCAATCATCTGGAAGATTAACTCCCATCTGAATCAAGTGATTATTATACCCAGACATTTTGAGTATATGCTCACTGATAGAACTTATTGGAGACTTCATATCTCTCAATTCGGGCATTTCTTGAAATATTAACTTCAACTCCTGGAACATCTCATATGCTCCATGACGTTCAAAACGTCGTTGAAGTCCCGATTCTAAGCCGTAAAGCATGGCACACTGAACTATCGAGTAGTCATCAGCTTTGCTCTGCCAGACGTTCATAACATCTGGTGTTGCTCCAGCAGCAGGCCTGGCACCCAGCGGTGCTTCCAGGACGTAATTCTTCTGTGCA
>NC_057803.1:604163214-604173495 GCF_018294505.1 Triticum aestivum
GTTAGTGATAAAGTAAAGCATTACTGCGCGATTGCATTGCATACAATAAAGCGACAACCATATGGCTCCTGCCAATTGCCGATAACTCGGTTACGAAACATGATCATCTCATACAATAAAGTCAGCATCATGTCTTGACCATATCACATCACAACATGCCCTGCAAAAACAAGTTAGACGTCCTCTACTTTGTTGTTGCAAGTTTTACGTGGCTGCTACGGGCTTAAGCAAGAACCAATCTTACCTACGCATCAAAACCACAACGATAGTTTGTCAAGTTGGTGCTGTGTTAACCTTCGCAAGGACCGGGCGTAGCCACACTCTGTTCAACTAAAGTTGGAGAAACTGTCACCCGCAAGCCACCTATGTGAAAAGCACGTCGGGAGAACCGGTCTCGCGTAAGCGTACGCGTAATGTCGGTCCGGGCCGCTTCGTCCAACAATACCGCCGAACCAAAGTATGACATGTTGGTAAGCAGTATGACTTATATCGCCCACAACTCACTTGTGTTCTACTCGTGCATACAACATCAACACATAAAACCTAGGCTCGGATGCCACTGTTGGGGAACATAGTAATTTCAAAAAAATTCCTACGCACACGCAAGATCATGGTGATGCATATCAACGAGAGGGGAGAGTGTGATCTACGTACCCTTGTAGATCGACAACGGAAGCGTTTGGTTGATGTAGTCGTACGTCTCCACGGCCCGACCGATCAAGCACCGAAACTACGGCACCTCCGAGTTTTAGCACACGTTCAGCTCGATGACGATCCCCGGACTCTGATCCAGCAAAGTGTCGGGGAAGAGTTCCGTCAGCACGACGGCGTGGTGACGATCTTGATGTACTACTGTCGCAGGGCTTCTCCTAAGCACCACTACAATATTATCGAGGATTATGGTGGCAGGGGGCGCCGCACACGGCTAAGAATATGATCACGTGGATCAACTTGTGTGTTTCTGGGGTTCCCCTGCCTCCGTATATAAAGGTTCAAGAGAGGAGGAGGCCGGCCGGCCCCTATGGCGCGCCAAGGAGGAGTCCTCCTCCTAGTAGGAGTCCTACTCCTACTAGGACGGGGAAAGAAGTGGGGAGGGAGAAGGAAAGGGGGGCGCCGCCCCCCCTCTCCTAGTCCAATTCGGACCAGGGGGGAGGAGGCGCGCGGTCCACCTTTGGCTGCCCCCCTCTCTCTCCACTAAGGCCCATATGGCCCATTACTTCTCCCGGGGGGTTCCGGTAACCCTCCGGTTTTCCAGTTTTCTCCGAAATCACCCGGAACACTTCCGGTGTCCGAATATAACCGTCCAATATATCAATCTTTATGTCTCGACCATTTCGAGACTCCTCGTCATGTCCGTGATCACATCCGGGACTCCGAACAACCTTCGGTACATCAAAACATATAAACTCATAATATAACTGTCATTGAAACCTTAAGCGTGCGGACCCTACGGGTTCGAGAACAATGTAGACATGACCGAGACATGTCTCCGGTCAATAACCAATAGCGGGACCTGGATGCTCATATTGGCTACATATTCTACGAAGATCTTTATCGGTCAGAACGAATAACAACATATGTTGTTCCCTTTGTCATCGGTATGTTAATTGCCCGAGATTCGATCGTCGGTATCCAATACCTAGTTCAATCTCGTTACCGGCAAGTCTCTTTACTCGTTCTGTAATACATCATCTCGCAACTAACTTATTAGTTGCATTGCTTGCAAGGCTTAAGTGATGTGCATTACCGAGAGGGCCCAGAGATACCTCTCCGACGATCGGAGTGACAAATCCTAATCTTGAAATACGTCAACCCAATATGTACCTTTGGAGACACCTGTAGAGTACCTTTATAATCACCCAGTTACGTTGTGACGTTTGGTAGCACACAAAGTGTTCCTCCGGCACACGGGAGTTACATACTCTCATAGTCATAGGAACATGTATAAGTCATGAAGAAAGCAATAGCAACATACTAAACGATCGGATGCTAAGCTAATGGAATGGGTCATGTCAATCAGATTATTCAACTAATGATGTGATCCCGTTAATCAAATGACAACTCTTTGTCAATGGTTAGGAAACATAACCATCTTTGATTAACGAGCTAGTCAAGTAGAGGCATACTAGTGACACTCTGTTTGTCTATGTATTCACACATGTATTATGTTTCCGGTTAATACAATTCTAGCATGAATAATAAACTTTTATCATGATATAAGGAAATAAATAATAACTTTATTATTTCCTCTAGGGCATATTTCCTTCAGGAGTGGTGGCACGGTTTTTTTTCTTCTGTAATATTTTGTAAAGAGAATAAAATGCAGGTGGTGGTGGGAGGTGGGACGGAAAAAACCCGGACGAAAGTGGTGGGACAAAAAAAACCGTGCCGTGGACGCAATCCTACCAACTGCTTCTTTAGGAGTAGAGATAAAAGCAAGGCTGCACACACCTAGGTTCGGCGCTCTTAATTAAATTTAACAAGCAGCAAAGAATTGAATGTCAAAATTCATCAAAGTTACTTAATCTGTTGTCAGCGATGACTTGTTGCACATACCAGAGGTCTAATATTCTTTCATTCTCTTCTCTTTTCTTTCGGAGTAACATGCAAAATTAGCTAGATCAATGCCCAGTCTACACTAAAAGAGCATAAGAACTTATTTCTGGGATTATAGGCTAAACAGAAGTATGGCAAGCTACGCAGATAACAAGGCAACTCGAAACTATCTTTTCAAGCAAATGTAAACAGTATCAGACACACATAAATCATACCACAGTATCATACTTCAGACGTAAACCGAACAAACAAAATTCATATCAGAGTATTTAGACATAAGTTGTTTACATCAGCCAACATTATATCCAACGGAACTTGAGGAAATTATGTTCTTAAATACAGAGAAGGTTTACCTCACTGAGTGGATCTTTTATATCATCACACTCGACGATGCTTTCCTGCAGAGTGCAGACATGCAAGTTAATTACTATGCATAAGAAGTCCAGCAGGTGTATTAGGACCACCGTATACTTACATAGTTATGAAAAATAACCATGTCAACATCATCGGGGACGTCAACTAACAGGCGTCTGATGCAATACTACCGGGATATAACAACTCATTGCTGTCTAGATGCATTATCCAATCCATGCCAGATTCCTACCATGAAGAAAAATGCTTTTTGTTTATGATAAATACAATACACTAAACGAACACTATTAATAATTGTTGGTGATAAGCCTAAAACAAACATACATACCCGGGCCATCACAATGGTCATCTCCATGTTGAGTGATTGCTTCAAAAACAGTTCGTGGTTGCAAGGCTTGTAGAAGAATCCAGCGAGCCAGGTTTCGTTACAGATTCGGCTGCAGGTGAAACATATACATCATCAGAATGGGCATCGAAATGAATTTGTGTATAGCCCGACGAGGCACGCGGGCGGCGAAGATTGTTTCGGACCACCTGGCCTGCTGCTCCTCAAGCTCCTTGGTCCTGTACACCACCTTCACCCCCCTAAAGAAGAAGAAGAGAAACAGAATCAGAGATTGAGAACAAGCAGAGTGAAATTGGTACTACTGGATTCTTGGAAATCTCAAGCGAGGAACGCACGGGGATGGACTCGAGGACGCCGGCGGCGCTGGGCTTGGCGGCCTTGCCCTCGATGAAGAGCAAAAAGTGTGCGACGCCGATGACCTTGTGGTAGAAGAGCCACGGCAGGATCTAGTCCAGGCCTGTGGAGGTGCTCGTTTGCATGCACACCTGGCAAGCAAGCAAAAGATCAGTAGGTCGGACACATCGGCCGGCGACCAGCGAGGAAGAGGGCGGAGGTGAGATTGGAAAGGTAGTACTTTGGGGTGGTGGGTGTCCGGCGCGTCGAAGTGGAAGGACCAGCCGCGGAGTTAGGGGAAGGCGGGGGCGGCGAGTACCTCGACGCAGGAGGCGGCGGAGGAGTGGAGGGACTGCAGCCTCGACGGGGCCGGCACGGCCAGGCGAGGGGAGCTGGCGTCGTCCACGCCTCCGCCACGCCACTAGAGCACGAACGCGAGGAGGGCGAGCGCGAGCGGTTAGGCGGTGAGGAGGAGCAGCAGGTGGCGCCACGTCGCGCCGCCGCCGACGCGGTGGAGTACGGCGATCGGAGATCGGGTCGAGGGCGACGCCAGAGAAGAGCACAACCCTAGAGCAGCGACGGCGAACGTCAGGATTCGGCGACCAATTGTCCCGCCCTAGTTTTTTTTCGTGGGTTTATTTTTGTAGATTTTTTTCTAAGCGTTTTTTTCTCGATCGGCCGTGTGGGAGGAGGGAATCGGCGCTGGAACCAGGGCGGGATCGCTGTTATGTACGAGGTGGAACTGAGGACGAAAATAAACCAGAATTGATGAACGAAAAAAAACCGGGAAGCGAGACTACCGACTGCTCCATTAAGAATAGAGATTAAGGCCAGGAAATTGTCTAAGGCACCGAAACAGCATCGTGTTAGAGGGTGGGACTGATTAGATGGTGAACCTCATCATAAGGAGGCTCGCCTCTGGGCCGCTGACGATGAAACAACCAATGCAACATAAAAAATAAAATAAAATAGCAAGGCCAACCATCAATAATGCTATGCTCGAATTAATGTATGTCTAGTTACACATATGGATTTATCTCTACCTCCATTCCTAAACCTTGTGTTCGATTAGCTCAAAAAAAATTGATGGAAATTTCAGCACAAACAATGGATAACCATCAGTGGATGCCACCTGCTTGAAATTCTCCTTCCTTGCACAGAAGTCAAGGCATTTTTTCTTCAACTCCGCGCAGCCATACGTGTCAGCATAAACGAGGATACTCACAACAGTATGTATCGACATGTTGTCCCACAACTTTCGTACGCACATGAGCTTCAGACGGTCTAGCGCATACCGATCTGCAGCAGCAAGTAGATCCTGCAACATCTCAATGGACGATGAGTGGCCGACATGCTCGTTGTCCTCGGGCCAGGCATCTGTGTACATGAACCGAAGCATGGCACCCAATATCGCAGGTGTGATCTCGTGCAACACGATGGGCGCTGACGAGGTCGTGGTAGCCTCCATCATGGATCCAAAGAGCATAGCCTTGAAGACCGGCGAGCGGGCGGCGAGCACCAACCGGTGTGCCCGGAATGTCTCACCGTCGACGGCCAATGACACGTCTGTCGTCATCATCATCCCATCGTCGGTCCTATTGCCATCTTCTAGCAAGCGGCCGAGATGGTCTCCGAGGTCCGAGGCCGGAACTGGATCAGGGCCTAGCTCATTTACGACCACGATGGAGCACAGGAATGTGGCGTATCCATCGACGACATATGTCTCTGGAGCAGGACGTTCAAAGAACTAGGGATATCCAGTCTCGTCAGCACGAAAGAAGTAGTTGCGTCGACTAATACGATTTTGATTATGTTCTTTGACGTGCGACCTGTTTGTGATCTTGGGAGATGGTCTGCCGTGCATAAAAGAAAAATGCTACTCCTCAGATTCAAACTCACGACCTACAGGTTACCCGTGCGGTTGGCTATCCAGCACACAGAGTCGGATTTGACAACACAGTAAGATATATAAGCTTTATATACTTTAGGCTGAATAATATAAATTAAGAACTTTAATCCCATAAGCAAAATATAACAAGTTAAATACCCAGGCATACCACCCCAACACAAGACGTCTCTTGTTTAAAAAGTATAATTACACTATGCATAATTCAAAAGGTTCATGTCATTTTAAATAGAATTAATGTGTTATTTTAAAACATATTCATACAATTTAAAATACTAATGAATTATAAAATATGCTTATATGATTTGAATAGTACACATCAGAATCTGCAATCCGATGGCACACTAGGCTCCTATTTATTTTTCATACATATTTTATATTTAATTTTAGTTACAAAATATGTAAAAAAATAGAAAACACATAAAATTTATTAAACACCTGAACTCTTTTAAACAACCTAAAATTTCCTTAAACCACGATCACTTTTATATACTACATGAATATGATATTGAAATCAGGAAACAATTAACATATATATGAATTTATTTAAATATAAAAAATTCTAGAAGTAATTTACTATTTTCTTAAAATGTGAACATGTTTTAAATCACAGTTTTTTTTAAATTCATAAGTTAATTATATGGTTGTTAAATTTAGTACGGGGACATGTTTTGATGTTATATGAACTTCTATAATGTAATTTATTTTCTTTGTATGTTATTATTTATAACACGTCATTATAATTTACAAAAATTTAAAATGCAAAAAACTAAAACGTTGCAATTGTCCACACTGACTACAATTCAGTTTAGCCACACGATCGTTTTGTGTTATAGTCACAAAATTTAATTATATGGATTTTTGTTAAATTAGTACCTGGATATGTTTCGATGTTATATGAACATTTTTAATGTAGTTTATTTTATTTATATGTATATTATTTATAACGCATGATTATAGTTTACATATTTTTTACAAAATTTAAAAATGTGAAAAATTAAAATGTTGAAAATGGTTGCGCCGAATGCAATTCAGTTTAGTCACACGATCGCGGTGTGTTATATTCATAAATTGTAATTTACATCAAAATAAGTTGCCTTGTCGGTTGTGGTGCAATGCCCGGGCACTTATTTACCTGATGAGGTTCCTGGTTTGAATGACCGATCATGCACTGATTTTTGGGACTAAAAAATGAACTGATTTTTTCCGCAAAATAATGCACTGATTTTTGGGATTAAAATTGTTCACGAACTCTGCAGGTCACATGTTCAAACCTCTGGCGAACCATTTTATTTTCTGTACTTTTTTCTGAGATTTTTTTTTTGAACTGTCACCGGGGTCCCTCCACTTGAATTTAATTGCCAAGTCACCACCAAGGGGGGGGGGGTCCTCATTTTTACAAACAGCAACGCACACTTAAGGGGGAAAACTAACAGAGCCCAGACTAGATCACCGCATCAACGCACGCACCCATGCATCAATATCCTTGCGATCCTGTGGACGTAGCCGCTCCCGCCAAAGAACAGCATCCTCGCGACAGCAGCTTAGTACCCGATCTAGGGACGGCACCATAGCTTGGAAGACCACACCGTTCCGATGCTTCCATAGATGCCAGCAGCAAAGGAGGACGGAGGTGTCAGGACAGGCATCTCCAACTGCTGCTCTCACATCCAGGGCGAAGAGCGGCTCCACCGATGTGTCCGCCGTGATCACCACACACCCCACGGCGCGCCAGAACTCGCGTGCGAACGGGCAGCCAAACATCAGGTGGTCCGCAGTTTCCAGCTCCGCCGAGCAGACGGGGCAGCTGGCCCCCGTGCGATCAACAATGGTTTTCCGAAGGAGGGCATCTCGAGTGTTGATTCGACGATGGACTAGCAGCCAACAGAAGAATTTCACCCGCGACGGCGCGCGCGTCCCCCAGACGAAGGCAGCATGAGGCGAGAGACGCCCGCCGTAGCGCAGAAGGGCGTAAGCACGGCTCGTAACAAGCCCTCCGGACCGCGGGTGCCCACAGAGCGGCAGCATCCTCTCGTCTACGCCCGGCGTCGCAGGTGCATCAGGAAGGATGGCGAGGAGGGCCGCACGCTCCCGAGCACCAGCCCGGGTGTGTCATGGGACCAAGACGCGGTCGAGCCCGCCGCCCCAGACGTGGGACACGGTGGCCTCGGCGCACGTGGTGTGCGAGTATAGTGCGGGGAAGGCCACACTTAGGGGGCCGCAAGGCAGCCACCAGTCGAGCCAGAAGGAGGTTCTTCGCCCATCTTGCACACGCACACGGGACATGGCACGGTAGAGCGGCAGCATGCCGCGCAGAGAACGCCCATGCTCCCCGGCATGGCGACATCTACCGGGGTGGAGAAGGGAGCGCCCGTTCAGCTCCGCCCAAACCCACGACGCCCACCTCGACTCCGACGAGTGTAGACGATGGAGCATCTTGAGCAGCAGGCACTTGTTCTAGGTGGCAAGGTCTCGCACCCCGACCCCCCCCCCCTCGCACTTCGCCCTGCAGACTTGGCTCCAAGAAATCAGGCATTGGGCTCCCGTGGCACGGTCGGCCGCATTCCAAAGGAATGCGCGGCGAAGCGCATCCATGGTTTTAACAACGGCCGGCGGAAGGACGATAGCGGCCATGGCGTACGCTGGAAGCGAGTCCAGCACCGCATTGATCAGGACCAGGCGCCCTGCGGGGGAGAGAAGGCGCGCCCGCCACCCAGCCAGGTAGGCATCGACCTTTGCGATCATCGGCGCGAAGTCGGCCGCCGACAGCTTGTCCCACGACAGCGGCATGCCCAGGTAGGGTTGCGGGAACCCCTATACAGAGCAGGAGAGGGCCCCCGCGCCCCAGCCACCACCTCATCCGCAACGTGAATCGGCACCAAGGTGCTCTTGCCGTAGTTGATGCCCAGCCCAGTGGCCGCGGCGAAGTCGTCCAAGATGTGCCGTAGCCGCGCCGCCGCCTTCACAGACGCACGGATGATGATAAGGGTGTCGTCGGTGTATTGGAGCACGATCGGAGGTTCACCGTCCACCACCGGGTGTTTGAGCAGGGGGTCGCGCCGCACCATCCGTTGCAGGACGTCCGCCACCAAGAGGTAGAGGTAGGGCGACATCGGGTCTCCTTGGTGAAGCCCACACCTGACCGGGAACCACGCCCCCGGCTCTCCGTTGAGCAGCACAGCGGAGCGTGATGAACGGAGGATAGCATCCACCCACGCGCACCACTTCACAGGGAAGCCGCGCACCTCCATGACTCGACGAAGGCACGCCCAGTTAACCGAGTCAAAAGCTTTAGCGAAATCCAGCTTGAGGACGAGAGAGGGGGCTTTCCTCGCGCGGTAGCACTACACCACTTCGGTCGCATAGACGAAGTTCTCGGAGATGCTTCGCCCTGAAATGAATCTGAACTGATCGACGTCGATCACATCCCCAATCTGCCGCTGCAGCCGGGTGGTGAGCGCCCGGCATAGGATCTTGACATCGCAGTTCTGCAGGGAGACGGGGCGGAATGAACTTGGAGTTGGAGTCGTCCCACTCCCCTTTGGCAGGAGAGCAAAGTACGCCCGATTGATTGGTTCCAAGTCCACCGAGCCGTCACAGAAGGCGTCGAAGAGCTGCTGCAGATCGCCTGACACCGCCTCCCACACTGCTTGGTAGAAGGCAGGGCCCAGGCCATCTGGGCCGGGGGCACTCGAGCGGTCGAGGAGCCCCGCCGCCTCCTTGATCTCGGCCGAAGAGAAGCGGCTCACAGGGGCTCCACTGTCGATGCCTCGGACGCCCTGGTACAGCGTCTCTAGATCGAAGCGCCATTCAGGGAGGCAGCAGCGCCCGAGAAGGTTGGCAAAGAAGCCCCGCAGTGCGGCCACTTTACCCTGGTGATCAACCACCTCCAGCCCATCGACATCGAGCGCGCGGATCCAGTTTCCACGACGGTGCAGGGAGGCACTGGCGTGGAAGAATTTGGTATTCTCGTCGCCTTCTCGGACCGCACGGCACTTCCCACGCTGTTTCCAGTGCGTGCTCTGCCTCTTGATGGACGCGGCAAGGCAGCGATGAGCATCCTGCCTCAGCAGTGTTTCATCTGTAGACAGACATCTAAACTCTTCCAAGAAATCAAGGAGGTCAACCACAAACTTGCAATCATTATCAAAGTGGGGATGAATTTGTGTTGCTGTTTCCAAACCTTGGTCGCAGACCGGAACTTCTTCTTACGAGCCGCGAGCCGTCCTGCCACGCAACGCTCGCCTACCGCGCCTGTCCATGATGGGATGGTAGTGGGAAGGAAACGAGGGTTGAGCAGCCAAGAGTTCTCGAAGAAGAAGCGAGCTGGTTTGGTAATACGGGTAGACGCGGTGACAACAAGGGGGACATGATCAGAGGTAGGCCGGGGACGCGAGGAGAGAGCCGAGTCCGGAAAGGATGCCCCCCATTCATTGTCGAAGAGAAGGCCCTGTCGAGCCGGGCTAGAGTCAGCGGATCTCTGCGGTTCGTACAGGTGAAACGGCGATCCGTCAAGGCAAGCTCATGCAAGGCCAGGGAGTTGATGAGAGAGTTGAAGATCACGGCCCTAGGCGCATCAAAGTTATGGTTATTCTTCTCGCGGGGAGCCCTAATCAGGTTGAAATCCCCAAGAACAATCCAGGGCCCGGAGACACCCGATGAGACCGCGGTCAGATCCTCGACAAACTCCATAGTGAGAGCATGATCAGAGGGCACGTAGACATTCGTGATAGTGAATGAGAGCGGGGTGGTAGTGGAAGAAAAGGAT
>NC_057803.1:604173595-604174714 GCF_018294505.1 Triticum aestivum
ATAGTAACGATGGTATTTTTTCATAATTTTTGGTGATGGAGAAGTATCCGAAAAATTCCCTCCACGCGGATTGCCCTTCGCGCGTCTACGGCTGTGGCCGGCGGCCTCCGGGGGCTAGCATGCCGCCAAATCTTGCACTGGCGTCCTCTCACAAGTCTGGAAGTGTTGTCGTGGTTGCAAACGCCCGGCACACGTTTCCGGGGTGTGCCCCCCTCACGGACGGCGCTGCCGCCGGCTCCTGGAGGGGGGAAACGGACGCGTGGGGTCTACACGGAGGGGATCTTGCTGTGGGTCTGCCCCGGATGTTGCTCCAAAGTGTTCCTATGGGTTGACCTAATACAACCGGGTGGGGAGGTCCACTGGTCAAAGCCCGTCCGTGCAAAGTCAAAGGGGTAGATCCCGTGGTCAAACGCTACAGGGTTAGGCGGGACGAGGGCACTGGGGGGGGGGTAGCAATGCCACCGGAGCGTCGCACCGGGCCCTCATACATGCGGGGTGGTGTGGTGGCATGTCCGAAGAGGCGGGACGCGTCTCCGGGGCGTGGCCCCCCTCATGGACGGCGATGACACGGTAGTAGACGTTCTGCGGTAACGATGCGGCGTCAATATTACTAAATACTCGGAGCGTGATAAAATCATGATTTTTTTTGCACGACGTGGGCACATTTGCTATAGGAACGATGGTATTTTTTCATAATTTTTGGTGATGGAGAAGTATCTGAAAAATTCCCTCTACGCGGATTGCCCTTCGCGCGTCTACGGCTGTGGCCGGCGGCCTCCGGGGGCTAGCATGCCGCCAAATCTTGCGCCGGCGGCCTCTCACAAGTCTGGAAGTGTTTACGCGGTTGCAAACGCCCGGCATGCGTGTCCGGGGTGTGCCCCCCTCACGAACGGCGCTGCCGCCGGCACCTGGAGGGGGGAAACGGACGCGTGGGGTCTACACGGAGGGGATCTTGCTGTGGGTCTTCCCCGGATGTTGCTCCAATGTGTTCCTATGGGCTGACCTAACACAACCGGGTGGGGAGATCCACTGGTCAAAGCCCGTCCGTGCAAAGTCAAAGGGGTAGATCCCGTGGTCAAACGCTACAGGGTTAGGCGGGACGGGGGCACTGGGGGGGGG
>NC_057803.1:604175741-604176899 GCF_018294505.1 Triticum aestivum
GTTCCTATGGGTTGACCTAATACAACCGGGTGGGGAGGTCCACTGGTCAAAGCGCGTCCGTGCAAAGTCAAAGGGGTAGATCCCGTGGTCAAACGCTACAGGGTTAGGCAGGACGAGGGCACTGGGGGGGGGGGTAGCAATGCCACCGGAGCGTCGCACCGGGCCCTCATACATGCGGGGTGGTGTGGTGGCATGTCCGAAGAGGCGGGACGCGTCTCCGGGGCGTGGCCCCCCTCACGGACGGCGATGACACGGTAGTAGAGTTTCTGCGGTAACAATGCGGCGTCAATATTACTAAATACTCGGAGCGTGATAAAATCATGATTTTTTTTGCACGACGTGGGCACATGTGCTATAGGAACGATGGTATTTTTTCATAATTTTTGGTGATGGAGAAGTATCCAAAAAATTCCCTCTACGCGGATTGCCCTTCGCGCGTCTACGGCTGTGGCCGGCGGCCTCCGGGGGCTAGCATGCCGCCAAATCTTGCGCCGGCGGCCTCTCACAAGTCTGGAAGTGTTTACGCGGTTGCAAACGCCCGGCATGCGTGTCCGGGGTGTGCCCCCCTCACGAACGGCGCTGCCGCCGGCACCTGGAGGGGGGAAACGGACGCGTGGGGTCTACACGGAGGGGATCTTGCTGTGGGTCTTCCCCGGATGTTGCTCCAATGTGTTCCTATGGCCTGACCTAACACAACCGGGTGGGAAGGTCCACTGGTCAAAGCCCGTCCGTGCAAAGTCAAAGGGGTAGATCCCGTGGTCAAACGCTACAGGGTTAGGCGGGACGGGGGCACTGGGGGGGGGTAGCAATGCCACCGGAGCGTCGCACCGGGCCCTCGTACATGCGGGGTGGTGTGGTGGCATGTCCGAAGAGGCGGAACGCGTCTCCGGGGCGTGGCCCCCCTCACGGACGGCGATGACACGGTAGTAGACGTTCTGTGGTAACGATGCGGCGTCAACATTACTAAATACTCGGAGCGCGATAAAATCATGATTTTTTTGCACGACGTCGGCACATGTGCTATAGGAACGATGGTATTTTTTCATAATTTTTGGTGATGGAGAAGTATCCGAGAAATTCCCTCTACGCGGATTGCCCTTCGCGCGTCTACGGCTGTGGCCGGCGGCCTCCGGGGGCTAGCATGCCGCCAAATCTTGC
>NC_057803.1:604177213-604183266 GCF_018294505.1 Triticum aestivum
AACCGGGTGGGAAGGTCCACTGGTCAAAGCCCGTCCGTGCAAAGTCAAAGGGGTAGATCCCGTGGTCAAACGCTACAGGGTTAGGCGGGACGGGGGCACTGGGGGGGGTAGCAATGCCACCGGAGCGTCGCACCGGGCCCTCATACATGCGGGATGGTGTGGTGGCATGTCCGAAGAGGCGGGACGCGTCTCCAGGGCGTGGCCCCCCTCACGGACGGCGATGACACGGTAGTAGACGTTCTGTGGTAACGATGCGGCGTCAATATTACTAAATACTCGGAGCGCGATAAAATCATGATTTTTTTTGCAAGACGTGGGAACATGTGCTATAGGAACGATGGTATTTTTTCATAATTTTTGGTGATGGAGAAGTATCCGAAAAATTCCCTCCACGCGGATTGCCCTTCGCGCGTCTACGGCTGTGGCCGGCGGCCTCCAGGGGCTAGCATGCCGCCAAATCTTGCACTGGCGGCATCTCACAAGTCTGGAAGTGTTGTCGCGGTTGCAAACGCCCGGCACGCGTGCCGGGGGTGTGCCCCCCTCACGGACGGCGCTGCCGCCGGCACCTGGAGGGGGGAAACGGACGCGTGGGGTCTACACGGAGGGGATCTTGCTGTGGGTCTGCCCCGGATGTTTCTCCAAAATGTTCCTATGGGTTGACCTAATACAACCGGGTGGGGAGGTCCACTGGTCAAAGCGCGTCCGTGCAAAGTCAAAGAGGTAGATCCCGTGGTCAAACGCTACAGGGTTAGGCGGGACGAGGGCACTGGGGGGTAGCAATGCCACCGGAGCGTCGCACCGGGCCCTCATACATGCGGGGTGGTGTGGTGGCATGTCCGAAGAGGCGGGACGCGTCTCCAGGGCGTGGCCCCCCTCACGGACGGCGATGACACGGTAGTAGAGTTTCTGCGGTAACGATGCGGCGTCAATATTACTAAATACCCGGAGCGTGATAAAATCATGATTTTTTTTGCACGACGTGGGCACATGTGCTATAGGAACGATGGTATTTTTTCATAATTTTTGGTGATGGAGAAGTATCCAAAAATTCCCTCTACGCGGATTGCCCTTCGCGCGTCTACGGCTGTGGCCGGCGGCCTCCGGGGGCTAGCATGCCGCCAAATCTTGCGCCGGCGGCCTCTCACAAGTTTGGAAGTGTTTTCGCGGTTGCAAACACCCGGCACGCATGTCCGGGGTGTGCCCCCCTCACGAACGGCGCTGCCGCCGGCACCTGGAGGAGGGAAACGGACGCGTGGGGCCTACACGGAGGGGATCTTGCTGTGGGACTTCCCCGGATGTTGCTCCAAAGTGTCCCTATGGGCTGACCTAACACAACCGGGTGCGGAGGTCCATTAGTCAAAGCCCGTCCGTGCAAAGTCAAAGGGGTAGATCCCGTTGTCAAACGCTACAGGGTTAGGCGGGACGGGGGCACTGGGGGGTAGCAATGCCACCGGAGCGTCGCACCGGGCCCTCATACATGCGGGGTGGTGTGGTGGCATGTCCGAAGAGGCGGGACGCGACTCCGGGGCGTGGCCCCCCTCACGGACGGCGATGACACGGTAGTAGACGTTCTGTGGTAACGATGCGGCGTCAATATTACTAAATACTCGGAGCGCGATAAAATCGTGATTTTTTTGCACGACGTCGGCACATGTGCTATAGGAACGATGGTATTTTTTCATAATTTTTGGTGATGGAGAAGTATCCGAAAAATTCCCTCTACGCGGATTGCCCTTCGCGCATCTACGACTGTGGCCGGCGGCCTCCGGGGGCTAGCATGCCGCCAAATCTTGCGCCGGCGGCCTCTCACAAGTCTAGAAGTGTTTACGCGGTTGCAAACGCCCGGCATGCGTGTCCGGGGTGTGCCCCCCTCACGAACGGCGCTGCCGCCGGCACCTGGAGGGGGGAAACGGACGCGTGGGGTCTACACGGAGGGGATCTTGCTGTGGGTCTTCCCCGGATGTTGCTCCAATGTGTTCCTATGGCCTGACCTAACACAACCGGGTGGGAAGGTCCACTGGTCAAAGCCCGTCCGTGCAAAGTCAAAGGGGTAGATCCCGTGGTCAAACGCTACAGGGTTAGGCGGGACGGGGGCACTGGGGGGGGGTAGCAATGCCACCGGAGCGTCGCACCGGGCCCTCGTACATGCGGGGTGGTGTGGTGGCATGTCCGAAGAGGCGGAACGCGTCTCCGGGGCGTGGCCCCCCTCACGGACGGCGATGACACGGTAGTAGACGTTCTGTGGTAACGATGCGGCGTCAACATTACTAAATACTCGGAGCGCGATAAAATCATGATTTTTTTGCACGACGTCGGCACATGTGCTATAGGAACGATGGTATTTTTTCATAATTTTTGGTGATGGAGAAGTATCCGAGAAATTCCCTCTACGCGGATTGCCCTTCGCGCGTCTACGGCTGTGGCCGGCGGCCTCCGGGGGCTAGCATGCCGCCAAATCTTGCGCCGGCGGCCTCTCACAAGTCTGGAAGTGTTTACGCGGTTGCAAACGCCCGGCATGCGTGTCCGGGGTGTGCCCCCCTCACGAACGGCGCTGCCGCCGGCACCTGGAGGGGGGAAACGGACGCGTGGGGTCTACACGGAGGGGATCTTGCTGTGGGTCTTCCCCGGATGTTGCTCCAATGTGTTCCTATGGGCTGACCTAACACAACCAGGTGGGGAGATCCACTGGTCAAAGCCCGTCCGTGCAAAGTCAAAGGGGTAGATCCCGTGGTCAAACGCTACAGGGTTAGGCGGGACGGGGGCACTGGGGGGGGTAGCAATGCCACCGGAGCGTCGCACCGGGCCCTCATACATGCGGGGTGGTGTGGTGGCATGTCCGAAGAGGCGGGACGCTTCTCCATGGCGTGGCCCCCCTCACGGACGGCGATGACACGGTAGTAGACGTTCTGTGATAACGATGCGGCGTCAATATTACTAAATACTCGGAGCGCGATAAAATCATGATTTTTTTTTGCAAGACGTGGGCACATGTGCTATAGGAACGATGGTATTTTTTCATAATTTTTGGTGATGGAGAAGTATCCGAAAAATTCCCTCCACGCGGATTGCCCTTCGCGCGTCTACGGCTGTGGCCGGCGGCCTCCAGGGGCTAGCATGCCGCCAAATCTTGCACTGGCGGCCTCTCACAAGTCTGGAAGTGTTGTCGCGGTTGCAAACGCCCGGCACGCGTGTCGGGGGTGTGCCCCCCTCACGGACGGCGCTGCCGCCGGCACCTGGAGGGGGGAAACGGACGCGTGGGGTCTACACGGAGGGGATCTTGCTGTGGGTCTGCCCCGGATGTTGCTCCAAAGTGTTCCTATGGGTTGACCTAATACAACCGGGTGGGGAGGTCCACTGGTCAAAGCGCGTCCGTGCAAAGTCAAAGGGGTAGATCTCGTGGTCAAACGCTACAGGGTTAGGCGGGACGAGGGCACTGGGGGGGGGGGTAGCAATGCCACCGGAGCGTCGCACCGGGCCCTCATACATGCGGGGTGGTGTGGTGGCATGTCCGAAGAGGCGGGACGCGTCTCCGGGGCGTGGCCCCCTCACGGACGGCGATGACACGGTAGTAGAGTTTCTGCGGTAACGATGCGGCGTCAATATTACTAAATACTCGGAGCGTGATAAAATCATGATTTTTTTTGCACGACGTGGGCACATGTGCTATAGGAACGATGGTATTTTTTCATAATTTTTGGTGATGGAGAAGTATCCAAAAAATTCCCTCTACGCGGATTGCCCTTCGCGCGTCTACGGCTGTGGCCGGCGGCCTCCGGGGGCTAGCATGCCGCCAAATCTTGCGCCGGCGGCCTCTCACAAGTCTGGAAGTGTTTACGCGGTTGCAAACGCCCAGCATGCGTGTCCGGGGTGTGCCCCCCTCACGAACGGCGCTGCCGCCGGCACCTAGAGGATTGAAACGGACGCGTGGGGTCTACACGGAGGGGATCTTGCTGTGGGTCTTCCCCGGATGTTGCTCCAATGTGTTCCTATGGCCTGACCTAACACAACCGGGTGGGAAGGTCCACTGGTCAAAGCCCGTCCGTGCAAAGTCAAAGGGGTAGATCCCGTGGTCAAACGCTACAGGGTTAGGCGGGACGGGGGCACTGGGGGGGGGGGGGTAGCAATGCCACCGGAGCGTCGCACCGGGCCCTCATACATGCGGGATGGTGTGGTGGCATGTCCGAAGAGGCGGGACGCGTCTCCAGGGCGTGGCCCCCCTCACGGACGGCGATGACACGGTAGTAGACGTTCTGTGGTAACGATGCGGCGTCAATATTACTAAATACTCGGAGCGCGATAAAATCATGATTTTTTTTGCAAGACGTGGGAACATGTGCTATAGGAACGATGGTATTTTTTCATAATTTTTGGTGATGGAGAAGTATCCGAAAAATTCCCTCCACGCGGATTGCCCTTCGCGCGTCTACGGCTGTGGCCGGCGGCCTCCAGGGGCTAGCATGCCGCCAAATCTTGCACTGGCGGCCTCTCACAAGTCTGGAAGTGTTGTCGCGGTTGCAAACGCCCGGCACGCGTGTCGGGGGTGTGCCCCCCTCACGGACGGCGCTGCCGCCGGCACCTGGAGGGGGGAAACGGACGCGTGGGGTCTACACGGAGGGGATCTTGCTGTGGGTCTGCCCCGGATGTTTCTCCAAAGTGTTCCTATGGGTTGACCTAATACAACCGGGTGGGGAGGTCCACTGGTCAAAGCGCGTCCGTGCAAAGTCAAAGAGGTAGATCCCGTGGTCAAACGCTACAGGGTTAGGCGGGACGAGGGCACTAGGGGGTAGCAATGCCACCGGAGCGTCGCACCGGGCCCTCATACATGCGGGGTGGTGTGGTGGCATGTCCGAAGAGGCGGGACGCGTCTCCAGGGCGTGGCCCCCCTCACGGACGGCGATGACACGGTAGTAGAGTTTCTGCGGTAACGATGCGGCGTCAATATTACTAAATACTCGGAGCGTGATAAAATCATGATTTTTTTTGCACGACGTGGGCACATGTGCTATAGGAACGATGGTATTTTTTCATAATTTTTGGTGATGGAGAAGTATCCAAAAATTCCCTCTACGCGGATTGCCCTTCGCGCGTCTACGGCTGTGGCCGGCGGCCTCCGGGGGCTAGCATGCCACCAAATCTTGCGCCGGCGGCCTCTCACAAGTTTGGAAGTGTTTTCGCGGTTGCAAACACCCGGCACGCGTGTCCGGGGTGTGCCCCCCTCACGAACGGCGCTGCCGCCGGCACCTGGAGGAGGGAAACGGACGCGTGGGGCCTACACGGAGGGGATCTTGCTGTGGGACTTCCCCGGATGTTGCTCCAAAGTGTCCCTATGGGCTGACCTAACACAACCGGGTGCGGAGGTCCATTGGTCAAAGCCCGTCCGTGCAAAGTCAAAGGGGTAGATCCCGTTGTCAAACGCTACAGGGTTAGGCGGGACGGGGGCACTGGGGGGTTGCAATGCCACCGGAGCGTCGCACCGGGCCCTCATACATGCGGGGTGGTGTGGTGGCTTGTCCGAAGAGGCGGGACGCGACTCCGGGGCGTGGCCCCCCTCACGGACGGCGATGACACAGTAGTAGACGTTCTGTGGTAACGATGCGGCGTCAATATTACTAAATACTCGGAGCGCGATAAAATCATGATTTTTTTGCACGACGTCGGCACATGTGCTATAGGAACGATGGTATTTTTTCATAATTTTTGGTGATGGAGAAGTATCCGAAAAATTCCCTCTACGCGGATTGCCCTTCGCGCGTCTACGGCTGTGGCCGGCGGCCTCCGGGGGCTAGCATGCCGCCAAATCTTGCGCCGGCGGCCTCTCACAAGTCTAGAAGTGTTTACGCGGTTGCAAACGCCCGGCATGCGTGTCCGGGGTGTGCCCCCCTCACGAACGGCGCTGCCGCCGGCACCTGGAGGGGGGAATCGGACGCGTGGGGTCTACACGGAGGGGATCTTGCTGTGGGTCTTCCCCGGATGTTGCTCCAGTGTGTTCCTATGGGCTGACCTAACACAACCGGGTGGGGAGGTCCACTGGTCAAAGCCCGTCCGTGCAAAGT
>NC_057803.1:604183276-604183856 GCF_018294505.1 Triticum aestivum
AATGCCACCGGAGCATCGCACCGGGCCCTCATACATGCGGGGTGGTGTGGTGGCATGTCCGAAGAGGCGGGACGCGTCTCCAGGGCGTGGCCCCCCTCACGGACGGCGATGACGCGGTAGTAGACGTTTTGTGGCAACGATGCGGCGTCAATATTACTAAATACTCGGAGCGCGATAAAATCATGATTTTTTTTGCATGACGTGGGCACATGTGCTATAGGAACGATGGTATTTTTTCATAATTTTTGGTGATGGAGAAGTATCCGAAAAATTCCCTCCACGCGGATTGCCCTTCGCGCGTCTACGGCTGTGGCCGGCGGCCTCCGGGGGCTAGCATGCCGCCAAATCTTGCACTGGCGGCCTCTCACAAGTCTGGAAGTGTTGTCGCGGTTCCAGACGCCCGGCACGCGTGTCCGGGGTGTGCCCCCCTCACGGACGGCGCTGCCGCCGGCACCTGGAGGGGGGAAACGGACGCGTGGGGTCTACACGGAGGGGATCTTGCTGTGGGTCTGCCCCGGATGTTGCTCCAAAGTGTTCCTATGGGTTGACCTAATACAACCGGGTGGGGAGGTCCATTGGT
>NC_057803.1:604183866-604189692 GCF_018294505.1 Triticum aestivum
GCGGCGTCAATATTACTAAATACTCGGAGCGCGATAAAATCATGATTTTTTTTGCACGACGTGGGCACATGTGCTATAGGAACGATGGTATTTTTCATAATTTTTGGTGATGGAGAAGTATCCGAAAAATTCCCTCCACGCGGATTGCCCTTCGCGCGTCTACGGCTGTGGCCGGCGGCCTCCGGGGGCTAGCATGCCGCCAAATCTTGCACTGGCGGCCTCTCACAAGTCTGGAAGTGTTGTCGCGGTTGCAAACGCCCGGCACGCGTGTCCGGGGTGTGCCCCCCTCACGGACGGCGCTGCCGCCGGCACCTGGAGGGGGGAAACGGACGCGTGGGGTCTACACGGAGGGGATCTTGCTGTGGGTCTGCCCCGGATGTTGCTCTAAAGTGTTCCTATGGGTTGACCTAATACAACCGGGTGGGGAGGTCCACTGGTCAAAGCGCGTCCGTGCAAAGTCAAAGGGGTAGATCCCGTGGTCAAACGCTACAGGGTTAGGCGGGACGAGGGCACTGGGGGGGGGGTAGCAATGCCACCGGAGCGTCGCACCGGGCCCTCATACATGCGGGGTGGTGTGGTGGCATGTCCGAAGAGGCGGGACGCGTCTCCGGGGCATGGCCCCCCTCACGGACGGCGATGACACGGTAGTAGACTTTCTGCGGTAACGATGCGGCGTCAATATTCCTAAATACTCGGAGTGTGATAAAATCATGATTTTTTTTGCACGACGTGGGCACATGTGCTATAGGAACGATGGTATTTTTTCATAATTTTTGGTGATGGAGAAGTATCCGAAAAATTCCGTCTACGCGGATTGCCCTTCGCGCGTCTACGGCTGTGGCCGGCGGCCTCCGGGGGCTAGCATGCCGCCAAATCTTGCGCCGGCGGCCTCTCACAAGTCTAGAAGTGTTTTCGCGGTTGCAAACACCCGGCACGCGTGTCCGGGGTGTGCCCCCCTCACGAACGGCGCTGCCGCCTGCACCTGGAGGAGGGAAACGGACGTGTGGGGCCTACACGGAGGGGATCTTGCTGTGGCACTTCCCCGGATGTTGCTCCAAAGTGTCCCTATGGGCTGACCTAACACAACCGGGTGCGGAGGTCCATTGGTCAAAGCCCGTCCGTGCAAAGTCAAAGGGGTAGATCCCGTTGTCAAACGCTACAGGGTTAGGCGGGACGGGGGCACTGGGGGGTAGCAATGCCACCGGAGCGTCGCACCGGGCCCTCATACATGCGGGGTGGTGTGGTGGCATGTCCGAAGAGGCGGGACGCGTCTCCGGGGCGTGGCCCCCCTCACGGATGGCGATGACACGGTAGTAGACGTTCTGTGGTAACGATGCGGCGTCAATATTACTAAATACTCGGAGCGCGATAAAATCATGATTTTTTTGCACGACGTCGGCACATGTGCTATAGGAACGATGGTATTTTTTCATAATTTTTGGTGATGGAGAAGTATCCGAAAAATTCCCTCTACGCGGATTGCCCTTCGCGCGTCTACGGCTGTGGCCGGCAGCCTCCGGGGGCTAGCATGCCGCCAAATCTTGCGTCGGCGGCCTCTCACAAGTCTGGAAGTGTTTACGCGGTTGCAAACGCCCGACATGCGTGTCCAGGGTGTGCCCCCCTCACGAACGGCGCTGCTGCCGGCACCTGGAGGGGGGAAACGGACGCGTGGGTTCTACACGGAGGGGATCTTGCTGTGGGTCTTCCCCGGAAGTTGCTCCAATGTGTTCCTATGGGCTGACCTAACACAACCGGGTGGGGAGGTCCACTGGTCAAAGCCCGTCCGTGCAAAGTCAAAGGGGTAGATCCCATGGTCAAACGCTACAGGGTTAGGCGGGACGGGGGCACTGGGGGGGTAGCAATGCCACCGGAGCGTCGCACCAGGCCCTCATACATGCGGGGTGGTGTGGTGGCATGTCCGAAGAGGCAGGACGCGTCTCCAGGGCGTGGCCGCCCTCACGGACGGCGATGACATGGTAGTAGACGTTCTGTGGTAACGATGCGGCGTCAATATTACTAAATACTCGGAGCGCGATAAAATCATGATATTTTTTGCAAGACGTGGGCACATGTGCTATAGTAACGATGGTATTTTTTCATAATTTTTGGTGATGGAGAAGTATCCGAAAAATTCCCTCCACGCGGATTGCCCTTCGCGCGTCTACGGCTGTGGCCGGCGGCCTCCGGGGGCTAGCATGCCGCCAAATCTTGCACTGGCGTCCTCTCACAAGTCTGGAAGTGTTGTCGTGGTTGCAAACGCCCGGCACACGTTTCCGGGGTGTGCCCCCCTCACGGACGGCGCTGCCGCCGGCTCCTGGAGGGGGGAAACGGACGCGTGGGGTCTACACGGAGGGGATCTTGCTGTGGGTCTGCCCCGGATGTTGCTCCAAAGTGTTCCTATGGGTTGACCTAATACAACCGGGTGGGGAGGTCCACTGGTCAAAGCCCGTCCGTGCAAAGTCAAAGGGGTAGATCCCGTGGTCAAACGCTACAGGGTTAGGCGGGACGAGGGCACTGGGGGGGGGGTAGCAATGCCACCGGAGCGTCGCACCGGCCCTCATACATGCGGGGTGGTGTGGTGGCATGTCCGAAGAGGCGGGACGCGTCTCCGGGGCGTGGCCCCCCTCACGGACGGCGATGACACGGTAGTAGACGCTCTGCGGTAACGATGCGGCGTCAATATTACTAAATACTCGGAGCGTGATAAAATCATGATTTTTTTTGCACGACGTGGGCACATGTGCTATAGGAACGATGGTATTTTTTCATAATTTTTGGTGATGGAGAAGTATCTGAAAAATTCCCTCTACCCGGATTGCCCTTCGCACGTCTACGGCTGTGGCCGGCGGCCTCCGGGGGCTAGCATGACGCCAAATCTTGCGCCGGCGGCCTCTCACAAGTCTGGAAGTGTTTTCGCGGTTGCAAACACCCGGCACGCGTGTCCGGGGTGTGCCCCCCTCACGAACGGCGCTGCCGCCGGCACCTGGAGGATTAAAACGGACGCGTGGGGCCTACACGGAGGGGATCTTGCTGTGGGACTTCCCCGGATGTTGCTCCAAAGTGTCCCTATGGGCTGACCTAACACAACCGGGTGCGGAGGTCCATTAGTCAAAGCCCGTCGGTGCAAAGTCAAAGGGGTAGATCCCGTTGTCAAACGCTACAGGGTTAGGCGGGACGGGGGCACTGGGGGGGTAGCAATGCCACCGGAGCGTCGCACCGAGCCCTCATACATGCGGGGTGGTGTGGTGGCATGTCCGAAGAGGCGGAACGCGTCTCCGGGGCGTGGCCCCCCTCACGGACGGCGATGACACGGTAGTAGACGTTCTGTGGTAACGATGCGGCGTCAACATTACTAAATACTCGGAGCGCGATAAAATCATGATTTTTTTGCACGACGTCGGCACATGTGCTATAGGAACGATGGTATTTTTTCATAATTTTTGGTGATGGAGAAGTATCCGAGAAATTCCCTCTACGCGGATTGCCCTTCGCGCGACTACGGCTGTGGCCGGCGGCCTCCGGGGGCTAGCATGCCGCCAAATCTTGCGCCGGCGGCCTCTCACAAGTCTGGAAGTGTTTACGCGGTTGCAAACGCCCGGCATGCGTGTCCGGGGTGTGCCCCCCTCACGAACGGCGCTGCCGCCGGCACCTGGAGGGGGGAAACGGACGCGTGGGGTCTACACGGAGGGGATCTTGCTGTGGGTCTTCCCCGGATGTTGCTCCAATGTGTTCCTATGGGCTGACCTAACACAACCGGGTGGGGAGATCCACTGGTCAAAGCCCGTCCGTGCAAAGTCAAAGGGGTAGATCCCGTGGTCAAACGCTACAGGGTTAGGCGGGACGGGGGCACTGGGGGGGGGGGTAGCAATGCCACCGGAGCGTCGCACCGGGCCCTCATACATGCGGGGTGGTGTGGTGGCATGTCCGAAGAGGCGGGACGCTTCTCCAGGGCGTGGCCCCCCTCACGGACGGCGATGACACGGTAGTAGACGTTCTGTGGTAACGATGCGGCGTCAATATTACTAAATACTCGGAGCGCGATAAAATCATGATTTTTTTTGCAAGACGTGGGCACATGTGCTATAGGAACGATGGTATTTTTTCATAATTTTTGGTGATGGAGAAGTATCCGAAAAATTCCCTCCACGCGGATTGCCCTTCGCGCGTCTACGGCTGTGGCCGGCGGCCTCCAGGGGCTAGCATGCCGCCAAATCTTGCACTGGCGGCCTCTCACAAGTCTGGAAGTGTTGTCGCGGTTGCAAACGCCCGGCACGCGTGTCGGGGGTGTGCCCCCCTCACGGACGGCGCTGCCGCCGGCACCTGGAGGGGGGAAACGGACGCGTGGGGTCTACACGGAGGGGATCTTGCTGTGGGTCTGCCCCGGATGTTGCTCCAAAGTGTTCCTATGGGTTGACCTAATACAACCGGGTGGGGAGGTCCACTGGTCAAAGCGCGTCCGTGCAAAGTCAAAGGGGTAGATCCCGTGGTCAAACGCTACAGGGTTAGGCGGGACGAGGGCACTGGGGGGGGTAGCAATGCCACCGGAGCGTCGCACCGGGCCCTCATACATGCGGGGTGGTGTGGTGGCATGTCCGAAGAGGCGGGACGCGTCTCCGGGGCGTGGCCCCCCTCACGGACGGCGATGACACGGTAGTAGAGTTTCTGCGGTAACGATGCGGAGTCAATATTACTAAATACTCGGAGCGTGATAAAATCATGATTTTTTTTGCACGACGTGGGCACATGTGCTATAGGAACGATGGTATTTTTTCATAATTTTTGGTGATGGAGAAGTATCTGAAAAATTCCCTCTACGCGGATTGCCCTTCGCGCGTCTACGGCTGTGGCCGGCGGCCTCCGGGGGCTAGCATGCCGCCAAATCTTGCGCCGGCGGCCTCTCACAAGTCTGGAAGTGTTTTCGCGGTTGCAAACACCCGGCACGCGTGTCCGGGGTGTGCCCCCCTCACGAACGGCGCTGCCGCCGGCACCTGGAGGATTGAAACGGACGCGTGGGGCCTACACGGAGGGGATCTTGCTGTGGGACTTCCCCGGATGTTGCTCCAAAGTGTCCCTATGGGCTGACCTAACACAACCGGGTGCGGAGGTCCATTAGTCAAAGCCCGTCCGTGCAAAGTCAAAGGGGTAGATCCCGTTGTCAAACGCTACAGGGTTAGGCGGGACGGGGGCACTGGGGGGGTAGCAATGCCACCGGAGCGTCGCACCGGGCCCTCATACATGCGGGGTGGTGTGGTGGCATGTCCGAAGACTCGGAACGCGTCTCCGGGGCGTGGCCCCCCTCACGGACGGCGATGACACGGTAGTAGACGTTCTGTGGTAACGATGCGGCGTCAACATTACTAAATACTCGGAGCGCGATAAAATCATGATTTTTTTGCACGACGTCGGCACATGTGCTATAGGAACGATGGTATTTTTTCATAATTTTTGGTGATGGAGAAGTATCCGAGAAATTCCCTCTATGCGGATTGCCCTTCGCGCGTCTACGGCTGTGGCCGGCGGCCTCCGGGGGCTAGCATGCCGCCAAATCTTGCGCCGGCGGCCTCTCACAAGTCTGGAAGTGTTTACGCGGTTGCAAACGCCCGGCATGCGTGTCCGGGGTGTGCCCCCCTCACGAACGACGCTGCCGCCGGCACCTGGAGGGGGGAAACGGACGCGTGGGGTCTACACGGAGGGGATCTTGCTGTGGGTCTTCCCCGGATGTTGCTCCAATGTGTTCCTATGGGCTGACCTAACACAACCGGGTGGGGAGATCCACTGGTCAAAGCCCGTCCGTGCAAAGTCAAAGGGGTAGATCCCGTGGTCAAA
>NC_057803.1:604189889-604191896 GCF_018294505.1 Triticum aestivum
GGGGGGGGGTAGCAATGCCACCGGAGCGTCGCACCGGGCCCTCATACATGCGGGGTGGTGTGGTGGCATGTCCGAAGAGGCGGGACGCTTCTCCAGGGCGTGGCCCCCCTCACGGACGGCGATGACACGGTAGTAGACGTTCTGTGGTAACGATGCGGCGTCAATATTACTAAATACTCGGAGCGCGATAAAATCATGATTTTTTTTTGCAAGACGTGGGCACATGTGCTATAGGAACGATGGTATTTTTTCATATTTTTTGGTGATGGAGAAGAATCCGAAAAATTCCCTCCACGCGGATTGCCCTTCGCGCGTCTACGGCTGTGGCCGGCGGCCTCCAGGGGCTAGCATGCCGCCAAATCTTGCACTGGCGGCCTCTCACAAGTCTGGAAGTGTTGTCGCGGTTGCAAATGCAGGCACGCGTGTCGGGGGTGTGCCCCCCTCACGGACGGCGCTGCCGCCGGCACCTGGAGGGGGGAAACGGACGCGTGGGGTCTACACGGAGGGGATCTTGCTGGGGGTCTGCCCCGGATGTTGCTCCAAAGTGTTCCTATGGGTTGACCTAATACAACCGGGTGGGAAGGTCCACTGGTCAAAGCGCGTCCGTGCAAAGTCAAAGGGGTAGATCCCGTGGTCAAACGCTACAGGGTTAGGCAGGACGAGGGCACTGGGGGGGGTAGCAATGCCACCGGAGCGTCGCACCGGGCCCTCATACATGCGGGGTGGTGTGGTGGCATGTCCGAAGAGGCGGGACGCGTCTCCGGGGCGTGGCCCCCCTCACGGACGGCGATGACACGGTAGTAGAGTTTCTGCTGTAACGATGCGGCGTCAATATTACTAAATACTCGGAGCGTGATAAAATCATGATTTTTTTTGCACGACGTGGGCACATGTGCTATAGGAACGATGGTATTTTTTCATAATTTTTGGTGATGGAGAAGTATCCAAAAAATTCCCTCTACGCGGATTGCCCTTCGCGCGTCTACGGCTGTGGCCGGCGGCCTCCGGGGGCTAGCATGCCGCCAAATCTTGCGCCGGCGGCCTCTCACAAGTCTGGAAGTGTTTACGCGGTTGCAAACGCCCGGCATGCGTGTCCGGGGTGTGCCCCCCTCACGAACGGCGCTGCCGCCGGCACCTGGAGGGGGGAAACGGACGCGTGGGGCCTACACGGAGGGAATCTTGCTGTGGGACTTCCTCGGATGTTGCTCCAATGTGTTCCTATGGCCTGACCTAACACAACCGGGTGGGAAGGTCCACTGGTCAAAGCCCGTCCGTGCAAAGTCAAAGGGGTAGATCCCGTGGTCAAACGCTACAGGGTTAGGCGGGACGGGGGCACTGGGGGGTAGCAATGCCACCGGAGCGTCGCACCGGGCCCTCATACATGCGGGGTGGTGTGGTGGCATGTTCGAAGAGGCGGGACGCGTCTCCAGGGCGTGGCCCCCCTCACGGACGGCGATGACACGGTAGTAGACGTTCTGTGGTAACGATGCGGCGTCAATATTACTAAATACTCGGAGCGCGATAAAATCATGATATTTTTTACAAGACGTGGGCACATGTGCTATAGGAACGATGGTATTTTTTCATAATTTTTGGTGATGGAGAAGTATCCGAAAAATTCCCTCCACGCGGATTGCCCTCCGCGCGTCTACGGCTGTGGCCGGCGGCCTCCGGGGGCTAGCATGCCGCCAAATCTTGCACTGGCGGCCTCTCACAAGTCTGGAAGTGTTGTCGCGGTTGCAAACGCCCGGCACGCGTGTCCCGGGTGTGCCCCCCTCACGGACGGCGCTGTCGCCGGCACCTGGAGGGGGGAAACGGACGCGTGGGGTCTACACGGAGGGGATCTTGCTGTGGGTCTGGCCCGGATGTTGCTCCAAAGTGTTCCTATGGGTTGACCTAATACAACCGGGTGGGGAGGTCCACTGGTCAAAGCCCGTCCGTGCAAAGTCAAAGGGGTAGATCCCGTGGTCAAACGCTACAGGGTAAGGCGGGACGAGGGCACTGGGG
>NC_057803.1:604193049-604197559 GCF_018294505.1 Triticum aestivum
GTCGCACCGGGCCCTCATACATGCGGGGTGGTGAGGTGGCATGTCCGAAGAGGCGGGACGCGTCTCCGGGGCGTGGCCCCCCTCACGGACGGCGATGACACGGTAGTAGACTTTCTGCGGTAACGATGCGGCGTCAATATTACTAAATACTCGGAGCGTGATAAAATCATGATTTTTTTTTGCACGACGTGGGCACATGTGCTATAGGAACGATGGTATTTTTTCATAATTTTTGGTGATGGAGAAGTATCCGAAAAATTCCCTCTACGCGGATTGCCCTTCGCGCGTCTACGGCTGTGGCCGGCGGCCTCCGGGGGCTAGCATGCCGCCAAATCTTGCGCCGGCGGCCTCTCACAAGTCTGGAAGTGTTTTCGCGGTTGCAAACACCCGGCACGCGTGTCCGGGGTGTGCCCCCCTCACGAACGGCGCTGCCGCCGGCACCTGGAGGAGGGAAACGGACGCGTGGGGCCTACACGGAGGGGATCTTGCTGTGGGACTTCCCCGGATGTTGCTCCAAAGTGTCCCTATGGGCTGACCTAACACAACCGGGTGCGGAGGTCCATTGGTCAAAGCCCGTCCGTGCAAAGTCAAAGGGGTAGATCCCGTTGTCAAACGCTACAGAGTTAGGCGGGACGGGGGCACTGGGGGTAGCAATGCCACCGGAGCGTCGCACCGGGCCCTCATACATGCGGGGTGGTGTGGTGGCATGTCCGAAGAGGCGGGACGCGTCTCCGGGGCGTGGCCCCCCTCACGGACGGCGATGACACGGTAGTAGACGTTCTGTGGTAACGATGCGGCGTCAATATTACTAAATACTCGGAGCGCGATAAAATCATGATTTTTTTGCACGACGTCGGCACATGTGCTATAGGAACGATGGTATTTTTTCATAATTTTTGGTGATGGAGAAGTATCCGAAAAATTCCCTCTACGCGGATTGCCCTTCGCGCGTCTACGGCTGTGGCCGGCGGCCTCCGGGGGCTAGCATGCCGCCAAATCTTGCGCCGGCGGCCTCTCACAAGTCTGGAAGTGTTTACGCGGTTGCAAACGCCCGACATGCGTGTCCGGGGTGTGCCCCCCTCACGAACGGCGCTGCCGCCGGCACCTAGAGGGGAGAAACGGACGCGTGGGGTCTACACGGAGGGGATCTTGCTGTGGGTCTTCCCCGGATGTTGCTCCAATGTGTTCCTATGGGCTGACCTAACACAACCGGGTGGGGAGGTCCACTGGTCAAAGCCCGTCCGTGCAAAGTCAAAGGGGTAGATCCCGTGGTCAAACGCTACAGGGTTAGGCGGGACGGGGGCACTGGGGGGGGGGGGTAGCAATGCCACCGGAGCGTCGCACCGGGCCCTCATACATGCGGGATGGTGTGGTGGCATGTCCGAAGAGGCGGGACGCGTCTCCAGGGCGTGGCCCCCCTCACGGACGACGATGACACGGTAGTAGACGTTCTGTGGTAACGATGCAGCGTCAATATTACTAAATACTCGGAGCGCGATAAAATCATGATATTTTTTGCAAGACGTGGGCACATGTGCTATAGGAACGATGGTATTTTTTCATAATTTTTGGCGATGGAGACGTATCCGAAAAATTCCCTCCACGCGGATTGCCCTTCGCGCGTCTACGGCTGTGGCCGCCGGCCTCCGGGGGCTAGCATGCCGCCAAATCTTGCACTGGCGGCCTCTCACAAGTCTGGAAGTGTTGTCGCGGTTGCAAACGCCCGGCACGCGTGTCCGGGGTGTGCCCCCCTCATGGACGGCGCTGTCGCCGGCACCTGGAGGGGGAAAACGGACGCGTGGGGTCTACACGGAGGGGATCTTGCTGTGGGTCTGCCTCGGATGTTGCTCCAAAGTGTTCCTATGGGTTGACCTAATACAACCGGGTGGGGAGGTCCACTGGTCAAAGCCCGTCCGTGCAAAGTCAAAGGGGTAGATCCCGTGGTCAAACGCTACAGGGTTAGGCGGGACGAGGGCACTGGGGGGGGGGTAGCAATGTCACCGGAGCGTCGCACCGGGCCCTCATACATGCGGGGTGGTGTGGTGGCATGTCCGAAGAGGCGGGACGCGTCTCCGGGGCGTGGCCCCCCTCACGGACGGCGATGACACGGTAGTAGACGTTCTGCGGTAACGATGCGGCGTCAATATTACTAAATACTCGGAGCGTGATAAAATCATGATTTTTTTTGCACGACGTGGGCACATGTGCTATAGGAACGATGGTATTTTTTCATAATTTTTGGTGATGGAGAAGTATCTGAAAAATTCCCTCTACGCGGATTGCCCTTCGCGCGTCTACGGCTGTGGCCGGCGGCCTCCGGGGGCTAGCATGCCGCCAAATCTTGCGCCGGCGGCCTCTCACAAGTCTGGAAGTGTTTTCGCGGTTGCAAACACCCGGCACGCGTGTCCGGGGTGTGCCCCCCTCACGAACGGCGCTGCCGCCGGCACCTGGAGGATTGAAACGGACGCGTGGGGCCTAGACGGAGGGGATCTTGCTGTGGGACTTCCCCGGATGTTGCTCCAAAGTGTCCCTATGGGCTGACCTAACACAACCGGGTGCGGAGGTCCATTGGTCAAAGCCCGTCCGTGCAAAGTCAAAGGGGTAGATCCCGTTGTCAAACGCTACAGGGTTAGGCGGGACGGGAGCACTGGGGGTAGCAATGCCACCGGAGCGTCGCACCGGGCCCTCATACATGCGGGGTGGTGTGGTGGCATGTCCGAAGAGGCGGGACGCGTCTCCGGGGCGTGGCCCCCCTCACGGACGGCGATGACACGGTAGTAGACGTTCTGTGGTAACGATGCGGCGTCAATATTACTAAATACTCGGAGCGCGATAAAATCATGATTTTTTTGCACGACGTCGGCACATGTGCTATAGGAACGATGGTATTTTTTCATAATTTTTGGTGATGGAGAAGTATCCGAAAAATTCCCTCTACGCGGATTGCCCTTCGCGCGTCTACGGCTGTGGCCGGCGGCCTCCGGGGGCTAGCATGCCGCCAAATCTTGCACTGGCGGCCTCTCACAAGTCTGGAAGTGTTGTCGCGGTTGCAAACGCCCGGCACGCGTGTCCGGGGTGTGCCCCCCTCACGGACGGCGCTGCCGCCGGCACCTGGAGGAGGGAAACGGACGCGTGGGGCCTACACGGAGGGGATCTTGCTGTGGGACTTCCCCGGATGTTGCTCCAAAGTGTCCCTATGGGCTGACCTAACACAACCGGGTGCGGAGGTCCATTGGTCAAAGCCCGTCCGTGCAAAGTCAAAGGGGTAGATCCCGTTGTCAAACGCTACAGGGTTAGGCGGGACGGGGGTACTGGGGGGTAGCAATGCCACCGGAGCGTCGCACCGGGCCCTCATACATGCGGGGTGGTGTGGTGGCATGTCCAAAGAGGCGGGACGCGTCTCCGGGGCGTGGCCCCCCTCACGGACGGCGATGACACGGTAGTAGACATTCTGTGGTAAAGATGCGGCGTCAATATTACTAAATACTCGGAGCGCGATAAAATCATGATTTTTTTGCACGACGTCGGCACATGTGCTATAGGAACGATGGTATTTTTTCATAATTTTTTGTGATGGAGAAGTATCCGAAAAATTTCCTCTACGCGGATTGCCCTTCGCGCGTCTACGGCTGTGGCCGGCGGCCTCCGGGGGATAGCAAGCCGCCAAATCTTGCGCCGGCGGCCTCTCACAAGTCTGGAAGTGTTTACGCGGTTGCAAACGCCCGACATGCGTGTCCGGGGGGTGCCCCCCTCACGAACGGCGCTGCCGCCGGCACCTGGAGGGGGGAAACGGACGCGTGGGGTCTACACGGAGGGGATCTTGCTGTGGGTCTTCCCCGGATGTTGCTCCAATGTGTTCCTATGGGCTGACCTAACACAACCGGGTGGGGAGGTCCACTGGTCAAAGCCCGTCCGTGCAAAGTCAAAGGGGTAGATCCCGTGGTCAAACGCTACAGGGTTAGGCGGGACGGGGGCACTGGGGGGGGGGGTAGCAATGCCACCGGAGCGTCGCACCGGGCCCTCATACATGCAGGGTGGTGTGGTGGCATGTCCGAACAGGCGGGACGCTTCTCCAGGGCGTGGCCCCCCTCACGGACGGCGATGACACGGTAGTAGACGTTCTGTGGTAACGATGCGGCGTCAATATTACTAAATACTCGGAGCGCGATAAAATCATGATTTTTTTTGCACGACGTGGGCACATGTGCTATAGGAACGATGGTATTTTTTCATAATTTTTGGTGATGGATAAGTATCCGAAAAATTCCCTCCACGCGGATTGCCCTTCGCGCGTCTACGGCTGTGGCCGGCGGCCTCCGGGGGCTAGCATGCCGCCAAATCTTGCACTGGCGGCCTCTCACAAGTCTGGAAGTGTTGTCGCGGTTGCAAACGCCCGGCACGCGTGTCCGGGGTGTGCCCCCCTCACGGACGGCGCTGCCGCCGGCACCTGAAGGGGGGAAACGGACGCGTGGGGTCTACACGGAGGGGATCTTGCTGTGGGTCTGCCCCG
>NC_057803.1:604197569-604199271 GCF_018294505.1 Triticum aestivum
CCCCCCCCCCCTCACGGACGGCGATGACACAGTAGTAGACGTTCTGTGGTAACGATGCGGCGTCAATATTACTAAGTACTCGGAGCGCGATAAAATCATGAGTTTTTTTGCACGACGCGGGCACATGTGCTATAGGAACGATGGTATTTTTTCATAATTTTTGGTGATGGAGAAGTATCCGAAAAATTCCCTCTACGCGGATTGCCCTTCGCGCGTCTACGGCTGTGGCCGACGGCCTCCGGGGGCGAGCATGCCGCCAAATCTTGCGTAGGCGTCCTCTCACAAGTCTGGAAGTGTTGTGGCGGTTGCAAACGCCTGGCACGCGTGTCCGGGGTGTGCCCCCCGTCACGGATGGCGCCGCCGCCGGCACCTGGAGGGTGGAAACGGACGCGTGGGGTCTACACGGAGGGGATCTTGCTGTGGGTCTGGCCCGGATGTTGCTCCAAAGTGTTCCTATGGGCTGACCTAACACAACCGGGTTGGGAGGTCCACTGGTCAAAGCCCTTCCGTGCAAAGTCAAAGGGCTAGATCCCGTGGTCAAACGCTACAGGGTTAGGCGGGACGGGGGCACTGGGGGTAGCAATGCCACCGGAGCGTCGCACCGGGCCCTCATACATGCAGGGTGGTGTGGTGGCATGTCCAAAGAGGCGGGACGCGTCTCCGGGGCGTGCCCCCTCCCTCACGGACGGCGATGACACGGTAGTAGACGTTCTGCGGTAACGATGCGGCGTCAATATTACTAAATACTCGGAGCGCGATAAAATCATGAGTTTTTTTGCATGACGCGGGCACATGTGCTATAGGAACGATGGTACTTTTTCATAATTTTTGGTGATGGAGAAGTATCCAAAAAATTTCCTCTATGCGGATTGCCCTTCACGCGTCTACGGCTGTGGCCGGCGGCCTCCGGGGGCTAGCATGCCGGCAAATCTTGCGTAGACGGACTCTCACAAGTCTGGAAGTGTTGTGGCGGTTGCAAACGCGTGGCACGCGTGTCCCGGGTGTGCCCTCCCTCACGGACGGCGCCGCCGCCGGCACCTGGAGGGGGGAAACGGACGCGTGGGGTCTACATGGAGGGGATCTTGCTGTGGGTCTAGCCCGGATGTTGCTCCAAAGTGTTCCTATGGGCTGACCTAACACAACCGGATGGGGAGGTCCACTGGTCAAAGCCCTTCCGTGCAAAGTCAAAGGGCTAGATCCCGTGGTCAAACGCTACAGGGTTAGGCGGGACGGGGGCAGTGGGGGTAGCAATGCCACCGGAGCATCGCACCGGGCCCTCATACATGCAGGGTGGTGTGGTGGCATGTCCAAAGAGGCGGGACGCGTCTCCGGGGCGTGCCCCCCCCCTCACGGACGGCGATGACACAGTAGTAGACGTTCTGTGGTAACGATGCGGCGTCAATATTACAAAGTACTCGGAGCGCGATAAAATCATGAGTTTTTTTGCACGACGCGGGCACATGTGCTATAGGAACGATGGTATTTTTTCATAATTTTTGGTGATGGAGAAGTATCCGAAAAATTCCCTCTACGCGGATTGCCCTTCGCGCGTCTACGGCTGTGGCCGACGGCCTCCGGGGGCTAGCATGCCGCCAAATCTTGCGTAGGCGTCCTCTCACAAGTCTGGAAGTGTTGTGGCGGTTGCAAACGCCCGGCACGCGTGTCCGGGGTGTGCCCCCCGTCACGGATGGCGCCGCCGCCG
>NC_057803.1:604199398-604200150 GCF_018294505.1 Triticum aestivum
GGCTGACATAACACAACCGGGTGGGGAGGTCCATTGGTTAAAGCCCGTCCGTGCAAAGTCAAAGGGGTAGATCCCGTGGTCAAACGCTACAGGGTTAGGCGGGACGGGGGCACTGGGGGTAGCAATGCCACCGGAGCGTCGCACTGGGCCCTCATACATGCGGGGTGGTGTGGTGGCATGTCCGAAGAGGCGGGACGCGTCTCCGGGGCGTGGCCCCCCTCACGGACGGCGATGACACGGTAGTAGACGTTCTGTGGTAACGATGCGGCGTCAATATTACTAAATACTCGGAGCGCGATAAAATCATGATTTTTTTTTGCAAGACGTGGGCACATGTGCTATAGGAACGATGGTATTTTTTCATAATTTTTGGTGATGGAGAAGTATCCGAAAAATTCCCTCCACGCGGATTGCCCTTCGCGCGTCTACGGCTGTGGCCGGCGGCTAGCATGCCGCCAAATCTTGCATTGGCGGCCTCTCACAAGTCTGGAAGTGTTGTCGCGGTTGCAAACACCCGACACGCGTGTCCGGGGTGTGCCCCCCTCACGGACGGTGCTGCCGCCGGCACCTGGAGGGGGGAAACGGACGCGTAGGGTCTACACGGAGGGGATCTTGCTGTGGGTCTGCCCCGGATGTTGCTCCAAAGTGTTCCTATGGGTTGACCTAATACAACCGGGTGGGGAGGTCCACTGGTCAAAGCCCGTCCGTGCAAAGTCAAAGTGGTAGATCTCGTGGTCAAACGCTACAGGGTT
>NC_057803.1:604200259-604200820 GCF_018294505.1 Triticum aestivum
ATACATGCGGGGTGGTGTGGTGGCATGTCCGAAGAGGCGGGACGCGTCTCCGGGGCGTGGCCCCCCTCACGGACGGCGATGACACGGTAGTAGACGTTCTGCGGTAACGATGCGGCGTCAATATTACTAAATACTCGGAGCGTGATAAAATCATGATTTTTTTTGCACGACGTGGGACATGTGCTATAAGAACGATGCTATTTTTTCATAATTTTTGGTGATGGAGAAGTATCCGAAAAATTCCCTCTACGCGGATTGCCCTTCGCGCGTCTACGGCTGTGGCCGGCGGCCTCCGGGGGCTAGCATGCCGCCAAATCTTGCGCCGGCGGCCTCTCACAAGTCTGGAAGTGTTTTCGCGGTTGCAAACACCCGGCACGCGTGTACGGGGTGTGCCCCCCTCACGAACGGCGCTGTCGCCGGCACCTGGAGGAGGGAAATGGACGCCTGGGGCCTACACGGAGGGGATCTTGCTGTGGGACTTCCCCGGATGTTGCTCCAAAGTGTCCGTATGGGCTGAGCTAACACAACCGGGTGCGGAGGTCCATTGGTCAAAGCCCGTCC
>NC_057803.1:604201403-604203029 GCF_018294505.1 Triticum aestivum
CTCACGGACGGCGATGACACGGTAGTAGACGTTCTGTGGTAACGATGCGGCGTCAATATTACTAAATACTCGGAGCGCGATAAAATCATGATTTTTTTTGCAAGACGTGGGCACATGTGCTATAGGAACGATGGTATTTTTTCATAATTTTTGGTGATGGATAAGTATCCGAAAAATTCCCTCCACGCGGATTGCCCTTCGCGCGTCTACGGCTGTGGCCGGCGGCCTCCGGGGGCTAGCATGCCGCCAAATCTTGCACTGGCGGCCTCTCACAAGTCTGGAAGTGTTGTCGCGGTTGCAAACGCCCGGCACGCGTGTCCGGGGTGTGCCCCCCTCACGGACGGCGCTGCCGCCGGCACCTGAAGGGGGGAAACGGACGCGTGGGGTCTACACGGAGGGGATCTTGCTGTGGGTCTGCCCCGGATGTTGCTCCAAAGTGTTCCTATGGGTTGACCTAATACAACCGGGTGGGGAGGTCCACTGGTCAAAGCCCGTCCGTGCAAAGTCAAAGTGGTAGATCCCGTGGTCAAACGCTACAGGGTTAGGCGGGACGAGGGCATTGGGGGGGGTAGCAATGCCACCGGAGCGTCGCACCGGGCCCTCATACATGCGGGGTGGTGTGGTGGCATGTCCGAAGAGGCGGGACGCATCTCCGGGGCGTGGCCCCCCTCACGGACGGCGATGACACGGTAGTAGACGTTCTGCGGTAACGATGCGGCGTCAATATTACTAAATACTCGGAGCATGATAAAATCATGATTTTTTTGCACGACGTCGGCACATGTGCTATAGGAACGATGGTATTTTTTCATAATTTTTGGTGATGGAGAAGTATCCGAAAAATTCCCTCTACGCGGATTGCCGTTCGCGCGTCTACGGCTGTGGCCGGCGGCCTCCGGGGGCTAGCATGCCGCCAAATCATGCGCCGGCGGCCTCTCACAAGTCTGGAAGTGTTTACGCGGTTGCAAACGCCCGGCATGCGTGTCCGGGGTGTGCCCCCCTCACGAACTGCGCTGCCGCCGGCACCTGGAGGGGGGAAACGGACGCGTGGGGTCTACACGGAGGGGATCTTGCTGTGGGTCTTCCCCGGATGTTGCTCCAAAGTGTTCCTCTGGGCTGACATAACACAACCGGGTGGGGAGGTCCATTGGTTAAAGCCCGTCCGTGCAAAGTCAAAGGGGTAGATCCCGTGGTCAAACGCTACAGGGTTAGGCGGGACGGGGGCACTGGGGGTAGCAATGCCACCGGAGCGTCGCACTGGGCCCTCATACATGCGGGGTGGTGTGGTGGCATGTCCGAAGAGGCGGGACGCGTCTCCGGGGCGTGGCCCCCCTCACGGACGGCGATGACACGGTAGTAGACGTTCTGTGGTAACGATGCGGCGTCAATATTACTAAATACTCGGAGCGCGATAAAATCATGATTTTTTTTTGCAAGACGTGGGCACATGTGCTATAGGAACGATGGTATTTTTTCATAATTTTTGGTGATGGAGAAGTATCCGAAAAATTCCCTCCACGCGGATTGCCCTTCGCGCGTCTACGGCTGTGGCCGGCGGCTAGCATGCCGCCAAATCTTGCATTGGCGGCCTCTCACAAGTCTGGAAGTGTTGTCGCGGTTGCAAAC
>NC_057803.1:604203893-604204386 GCF_018294505.1 Triticum aestivum
AAGAGGCGGGACGCGTCTCTGGGGCGTGGCCCCCCTCACGGACGGCGATGACACGGTAGTAGACGTTCTGTGGTAACGATGCGGCGTCAATATTACTAAATACTCGGAGCGCGATAAAATCATGATTTTTTTGCACGACGTCGGCACATGTGCTGTAGGAACGATGGTATTTTTTCATAATTTTTGGTGATGGAGAAGTATCTGAAAAATTCCCTCTACACGGATTGCCCTTCGCGCGTCTACGGCTGTGGTCGGCGGCCTCCGGGGGCTAGCATGCCGCCAAATCTTGCGCCGGCGGCCTCTCACAAGTCTGGAAGTGTTTACGCGGTTGCAAACGCCCGGCATGCGTGTCCGGGGTGTGCCTCCCTCATGAACGGCGCTGCCGCCGGCACCTGGAGGGGGGAAACGGACGCGTGGGGTCTACACGGAGGGGATCTTGCTGTGGGTCTTCCCCGGATGTTGCTCCAATGTGTTCCTATGGGCTGACCTAACA
>NC_057803.1:604204963-604221002 GCF_018294505.1 Triticum aestivum
GGAGGTCCATTGGTCAAAGCCCGTCCGTGCAAAGTCAAAGGGGTAGATCCCGTTGTCAAACGCTACAGGGTTAGGCGGGACGGGGGCACTGGGGGGGTAGCAATGCCACCGGAGCGTCGCACCGGGCCCTCATACATGCGGGGTGGTGTGGTGGCATGTCCGAAGAGGCGGGACGCGTCTCTGGGGCGTGGCCCCCCTCACGGACGGCGATGACACGGTAGTAGACGTTCTGTGGTAACGATGCGGCGTCAATATTACTAAATACTCGGAGCGCGATAAAATCATGATTTTTTTGCACGACGTGGTCACATGTGCTATAGGAACGATGGTATTTTTTCATAATTTTTGGTGATGGAGAAGTATCCGAAAAATTCCCTCCACGCGGATTGCCCTTCGCGCGTCTACGGCTGTGGCCGGCGGCCTCCGGGGGCTAGCATGCCGCCAAATCTTGCACTGGCGGCCTCTCACAAGTCTGGAAGTGTTGTCGCGGTTGCAAACGCCCGGCACATGTGTCCGGGGTGTGCCCCCCTCACGGACGGCGCTGCCGCCGGCACCTGGAGGGGAGAAACGGACGGGTGGGGTCTACACGGAGGGGATCTTGCTGCGGGTCTGCCCCGGATGTTGCTCCAAAGTGTTCCTATGGGTTGACCTAATACAACCGGGTGGGGAGGTCCACTGGTCAAAGCCCGTCCGTGCAAAGTCAAAGGGGTAGATCCCGTGGTCAAACGCTACAGGGTTAGGCGGGACGAGGGCACTGGGGGGGTAGCAATGCCACCGGAGCGTCGCACCGGGCCCTCATACATGTGGGGTCGTGTGGTGGCATGTCCGAAGAGGCGGGACGCGTCTCCGGGGCGTGGCCCCCCTCACGGACGGCGATGACACGGTAGTAGACGTTCTGCGGTAACGATGCGGCGTCAATATTACTAAATACTCGGAGCGCGATAAAATCATGATTTTTTTGCACGACGTGGGCACATGTGCTATAGGAACGATGGTATTTTTTCATAATTTTTGGTGATGGAGAAGTATCCGAAAAATTCCCTCTACGCGGATTGCCCTTCGCGCGTCTACGGCTGTGGCCGGCGGCCTCCGGGGGCTAGCATGCCGCCAAATCTTGCGCCGGCGGCCTCTCACAAGTCTGGAAGTGTTGTCGCGGTTGCAAACGTCCGGCACGCGTGTCCGGGGTGTGCCCCCCTCACGAACGGCGCTGCCGCCGGCACCTGGAGGGGGGAAACGGACGCGTGGGGTCTACACGGAGGGGATCTTGCTGTGGGACTTCCCCGGATGTTGCTCCAAAGTGTTCCTCTGGGCTGACATAACACAACCGGGTGGGGAGGTCCATTGGTTAAAGCCCGTCCGTGCAAAGTCAAAGGGGTAGATCCCGTGGTCAAACGCTACAGGGTTAGGCGGGACGGGGGCACTGGGGGTAGCAATGCCACCGGAGCGTCGCACTGGGCCCTCATACATGCGGGGTGGTGTGGTGGCATGTCCGAAGAGGCGGGACGCGTCTCCGGGGCGTGGCCCCCCTCACGGACGGCGATGACACGGTAGTAGACGTTCTGCGGTAACGATGCGGCGTTAATATTACTAAATACTCGGAGCGCGATAAAATCATGATTTTTTTGCACGACGTAGGCACATGTGCTATAGGAATGATGGTATTTTTTCATATTTTTTGGTGATGGAGAAGTATCCGAAAAATTCCCTCTACGCGGATTGCCCTTCGCGCGTCTATGGCTGTGGCCGGCGGCCTCCGGGGGCTAGCATGCCGCCAAATCTTGCGCCGGCGGCCTCTCACAAGTCTGGAAGTGTTGTCGCGGTTGCAAACGCCCGGCACGCGTGTCCGGGGTGTGCCTCCCTCACGAACGGCGCTGCCGCCGGCACCTGGACGGGGGAAACGGACGCGTGGGGTCTACACGGAGGGGATCTTGCTGTGGGTCTTCCCCGCATGTTGCTCCAATGTGTTCCTATGGGCTGACCTAACACAACCGGGTGGGGAGGTCCATTGGTCAAAGCCCGTCCGTGCAAAGTCAAAGGGGTAGATCCCGTGGTCAAACGCTACAGGGTTAGGCGAGACGGGGGCACTGGGGGGGGGGGGTAGCAATGCCACCGGAGCATCGCACCAGGCCCTCATACATGCGGAGTAGTGTGGTGGCATGTCCGAAGAGGCGGGACGCGTCTCCGGGGCGTGGCCCCCCTCACGGACGGCGATGACACGGTAGTAGACGTTCTGCGGTAACGATGCAGCGTCAATATTACTAAATACTCGGAGCGCGATAAAATCATGATTTTTTTGCACCACGTGGCACATGTGCTATAGGAACGATGGTATTTTTTCATAATTTTTGGTGATGGAGAAGTATCCGAAAAATTCCCTCTACGCGGATTGCCCTTCGCGCATCTACGGCTGTGGTCGGCGGCCTCCAGAGGCAAGCACGCCGCCAAAATCTTGCGCCGGCGGCCTCTCACAAGTCTGGAAGTGTTGTCGCGGTTGCAAACGCCCGGCACGCGTGTCCGGGGTGTGCCCCCCTCACGAACGGCGCTGCCGCCGGCACCTGGAGGGGGAAACGGACGCGTGGGGTCTACACGGAGGGGATCTTGCTGTGGGTCTTCCCCGGATGTTGCTCCAATGTGTTCCTATGGGCTGACCTAACACAACCAGGTGGGGAGGTCCACTGGTCAAAGCCCGTTCGTGCAAAGTCAAAGGGGTAGATCCCGTGGTCAAACGCTATAGGGTTAGGCGGGACGGGGGCACTGGGGGTAGCAATGCCACTCGAGCGTTGCACCGGGCCCTCATACATGCGGGGTGGTGTGGTGGCATGTCCGAAGAGGCGGGACGCGTCTCCGGGGCGTGGCCCCCCTCACGGACGGCGATGACACGGTAGTAGACGTTCTGCGGTAACGATGCGGCGTCAATATTACTAAATACTCGGAGCGCGATAAAATCATGATTTTTTGCACGACGTGGGCACATGTGCTATAGGAATGATGGTATTTTTTCATAATTTTTGGTGATGGAGAAGTATCCGAAAAATTCCCTCTACGCGGATTGCCCTTCGCGCGTCTATGGCTGTGGCCGGCGGCCTCCGGGGGCTAGCATGCCGCCAAATCTTGCGCTGGCGGCCTCTCACAAGTCTGGAAGTGTTGTCGCGGTTGCAAACGCCCGGCACGCGTGTCCGGGGTGTGCCCCCCTCATGAACGGCGCTGCCGCCGGCACCTGGAGGGGGGAAACGGACGCGTGGGGTCTACACGGAGGGGATCTTGCTGTGGGTCTTCCCCGGATGTTGCTCCAATGTGTTCCTATGGGCTGACCTAACACAACCGGGTGGGGAGGTCCACTGGTCAAAGCCCGTCCGTGCAAAGTCAAAGGGGTAGATCCCGTGGTCAAACGCTACAGGGTTAGGCGAGACGGGGGCACTGGGGGGGTAGCAATGCCACCGGAGCGTCGCACCGGGCCCTCATACATGCGGAGTGGTGTGGTGGCATGTCCGAAGAGGCGGGACGCGTCTCCGGGGCGTGGCCCCCCTCACGGACGGCGATGACACGGTAGTAGACGTTCTGCGGTAACGATGCAGCGTCAATATTACTAAATACTCGGAACGCGATAAAATCATGATTTTTTTGCACCACGTGGCACATGTGCTATAGGAACGATGGTATTTTTTCATAATTTTTGGTGATGGATAAGTATCCGAAAAATTCCCTCTATGCGGATTGCCCTTCGCGCATCTACGGCTGTGGTCGGCGGTCTCCGGAGGCTAGCACGCCGCCCAATCCTGCGCCGGCGGCCTCTCACAAGTCTGGAAGTGTTGTCGCGGTTGCAAACGCCCGGCACGCGTGTCCGGGGTGTGCCCCCCTCACGGACGGCGCTGCCGCCGGCACCTGAAGGGGGGAAACGGACGCGTGGGGTCTACACGGAGAGGATCTTGCTGTGGGTCTGCCCCGGATGTTGCTCCAAAGTGTTCCTATGGGTTGACCTAATACAACCGGGTGGGGAGGTCCACTGGTCAAAGCCCGTCCGTGCAAAGTCAAAGTGGTAGATCCCGTGGTCAAACGCTACAGGGTTAGGCGGGACGAGGGCATTGGGGGGGGGGGTAGCAATGCCACCGGAGCGTCGCACCGGGCCCTCATACATGCGGGGTGGTGTGGTGGCATGTCCGAAGAGGCGGGACGCGTCTCCGGGGCGTGGCCCCCCTCACGGACGGCGATGACACGGTAGTAGACGTTCTGCGGTAACGATGCGGCGTCAATATTACTAAATACTCGGAGCGTGATAAAATCATGATTTTTTTGCACGACGTCGGCACATGTGCTATAGGAACGATGGTATTTTTTCATAATTTTTGGTGATGGAGAAGTATCCGAAAAATTCCCTCTACGCGGATTGCCCTCCGCGCGTCTACGGCTATGGCCGGCGGCCTCCGGGGGCTAGCATGCCGCCAAATCATGCGCCGGCGGCCTCTCACAAGTCTGGAAGTGTTTACGCGGTTGCAAACGCCCGGCATGCGTGTCCGGGGTGTGCCCCCCTCACGAACGGCGCTGCCGCCGGCACCTGAAGGGGGGAAACGGACGCGTGGGGTCTACACGGAGGGGATCTTGCTGTGGGTCTTCCCCGGATGTTGCTCCAATGTGTTCCTATGGGATGACCTAACACAACCGGGTGGGGAGGTCCACTGGTCAAAGCCCGTCCGTGCAAAGTCAAAGGGGTAGATCCCGTGGTCAAATGCTACAGGGTTAGGCGGGACGGGGGCACTGGGGGGGGGGGGTAGCAATGCCATCGGAGCGTCGCACCGGGCCCTCATACATGTGGGGTGGTGTGGTGGCATGTCCGAAGAGGCGGGACGCTTCTCCAGGGCGTGGCCCCCCTCACGGACGGTGATGACACGGTAGTAGACGTTCTGTGGTAACGATGCGGCGTCAATATTACTAAATACTCGGAGCGCGATAAAATCATGATTTTTTTTTGCAAGACGTGGGCACATGTGCTATAGGAACGATGGTATTTTTTCATAAGTTTTGGTGATGGAGAAGTATCCGAAAAATTCCCTCCACGCGGATTGCCCTTCGCGCGTCTACGGCTGTGGCCGGCGGCTAGCATGCCGCCAAATCTTGCATTGGCGGCCTCTCACAAGTCTGGAAGTGTTGTCGTGGTTGCAAACGCCCGGCACGCGTGTCCGGGGTGTGCCCCCCTCACGGACGGCGCTGCCGCCGGCACGTGGAGGGGGGAAACGGATGCCTGGGGTCTACACGGAGGGGATCTTGCTGTGGGTCTGCCCCGGATGTTGCTCCAAAGTGTTCCTATGGGTTGACCTAATACAACCGGGTGGGGAGGTCCACTGGTCAAAGCCCGTCCGTGCAAAGTCAAAGTGGTAGATCCCGTGGTCAAATGCTACAGGGTTAGGCGGGACGAGGGCATTGGGGGGGGGTAGCAATGCCACCGGAGCGTCGCACCGGGCCCTCATACATGCGGGGTGGTGTGGTGGCATGTCCGAAGAGGCGGGACGCGTCTCCGGGGCGTGGCCCCCCTCACGGACGGTGATGACACGGTAGTAGATCTTCTGCGGTAACGATGCGGCGTCAATATTACTAAATACTCGTAGCGTGATAAAATCATGATTTTTTTTGCACGACGTGGGCACGTGTGCTATAGGAACGATGCTATTTTTTCATAATTTTTGGTGATGGAGAAGTATCCGAAAAATTCCCTCTACGCGGATTGCCCTTCGCGCGTCTACGGCTGTGGCCGGCGGCCTCCGGGGGCTAGCATGCCGCCAAATCTTGCGCCGGCGGCCTCTCACAAGTCTGGAAGTGTTTTCGCGGTTGCAAACACCCGGCACGCGTGTACGGGGTGTGCCCCCCTCACGAACGGCGCTGCCGCCGGCACCTGGAGGAGGGAAACGGACGCGTGGGGCCTACACGGAGGGGATCTTGCTGTGGGACTTCCCCGGATGTTGCTCCAAAGTGTCCCTATGGGCTGACCTAACACAACCGGGTGCGGAGGTCCATTGGTCAAAGCCCGTCCGTGCAAAGTCAAAGGGGTAGATCCCGTTGTCAAACGCTACAGGGTTAGGCGGGACGGGGGCACTGGGGGGGGGGTAGCAATGCCACCGGAGCGTCGCACCGGGCCCTCATACATGCGGGGTGGTGTGGTGGCATGTCCGAAGAGGCGGGACACGTCTCTGGGGCGTGGCCCCCCTCACGGACGGCGATGACACGGTAGTAGACGTTTTGTGGTAACGATGCGGCGTCAATATTACTAAATACTCGGAGCGCGATAAAATCATGATTTTTTTGCACGACGTCGGCACATGTGCTATAGGAACGATGGTATTTTTTCATAATTTTTGGTGATGGAGAAGTATCCGAAAAATTCCCTCTACACGGATTGCCCTTCGCGCGTCTACGGGTGTGGTCGGCGGCCTCCGGGGGCTAGCATGCCGCCAAATCTTGCGCCGGCGGCCTCTCACAAGTCTGGAAGTGTTTACGCGGTTGCAAACGCCCGGCATGCGTGTCCGGGGTGTGCCCCCCTCACGAACGGCGCTGCCGCCGGCACCTGGAGGGGGGAAACGGACGCGTGGGGTCTACACGGAGGGGATCTTGCTGTGGGTCTTCCCCGGATGTTGCTCCAATGTGTTCCTATGGGCTGACCTAACACAACCGGGTGGGGAGGTCCACTGGTCAAAGCCCGTCCGTGCAAAGTCAAAGGGGTAGATCCCGTGGTCAAACGCTACAGGGTTAGGCGGGACGGGGGCACTGGGGGAGGGGGGGGGTAGCAATGCCACCGGAGCGTCGCACCGGGCCCTCATACATGCGGAGTGGTGTGGTGGCATGTCCGAAGAGGCGGGACGCGTCTCCGGGGCGTGGCCCCCCTCACGGACGGCGATGACACGGTAGTAGACGTTCTGCGGTAACGATGCGGCGTCAATATTACTAAATACTCGGAGCGCGATAAAATCATGATTTTTTTGCACGACATGGTCACATGTGCTATAGGAACGATGGTATTTTTTCATAATTTTTGGTGATGGAGAAGTATCCGAAAAATTCCCTCCACGCGGATTGCCCTTCGCGCGTCTACGGCTGTGGCCGGCGGCCTCCGGGGGCTAGCATGCCGCCAAATCTTGCACTGGCGGCCTCTCACAAGTCTGGAAGTGTTGTCGCGGTTGCAAACGCCCGGCACGCGTGTCCGGGGTGTGCCCCCCTCACGGACGGCGCTGCCGCCGGCACCTGGAGGGGGGAAACGGACGCGTGGGGTCTACACGGAGGGGATCTTGCTGTGGGTCTGCCCCGGATGTTGCTCCAAAGTGTTCCTATGGGTTGACCTAATACAACCGGGTGGGGAGGTCCACTGGTCAAAGCCCGTCCGTGCAAAGTCAAAGGGGTAGATCCCGTGGTCAAACGCTACAGGGTTAGGCGGGACGAGGGCACTGGGGGGGTAGCAATGCCACCGGAGCGTCGCACCGGGCCCTCATACATGCGGGGTGGTGTGGTGGCATGTCCGAAGAGGCGGGACGCGTCTCCGGGGCGTGGCCCCCCTCACGGACGGCGATGACACGGTAGTAGACTTTCTGCGGTAACGATGCGGCGTCAATATTACTAAATACTCGGAGCGTGATAAAATCATGATTTTTTTTGCACGACGTGGGCACATGTGCTATAGGAACGATGGTATTTTTTCATAATTTTTGGTGATGGAGAAGTATCCGAAAAATTCCCTCTACGCGGATTGCCCTTCGCGCGTCTACGGCTGTGGCCGGCGGCCTCCGGGGGCTAGCATGCCGCCAAATCTTGCGCCGGCGGCCTCTCACAAGTCTGGAAGTGTTTTCGCGGTTGCAAACACCCGGCACGCGTGTCCGGGGTGTGCCCCCCTCACGAACGGCGCTGCCGCCGGCACCTGGAGGAGGGAAACGGACGCGTGGGGCCTACACGGAGGGGATCTTGCTGTGGGACTTCCCCGGATGTTGCTCCAAAGTGTCCCTATGGGCTGACCTAACACAACCGGGTGCGGAGGTCCATTGGTCAAAGCCCGTCCGTGCAAAGTCAAAGGGGTAGATCCCGTTGTCAAACGCTACAGGGTTAGGCGGGACGGGGGCACTGGGGGGTAGCAATGCCACCGGAGCGTCGCACCGGGCCCTCATACATGCGGGGTGGTGTGGTGGCATGTCCGAAGAGGCGGGACGCGACTCCGGGGCGTGGCCCCCCTCACGGACGGCGATGACACGGTAGTAGACGTTCTGTGGTAACGATGCGGCGTCAATATTACTAAATACTCGGAGCGCGATAAAATCATGATTTTTTTGCACGACGTCGGCACATGTGCTATAGGAACGATGGTATTTTTTCATAATTTTTGGTGATGGAGAAGTATCCGAAAAATTCCCTCTACGCGGATTGCCCTTCGCGCGTCTACGGCTGTGGCCGGCGGCCTCCGGGGGCTAGCATGCCGCCAAATCTTGCACCGGCGGCCTCTCACAAGTCTAGAAGTGTTTACGCGGTTGCAAACGCCCGGCATGCGTGTCCGAGGTGTGCCCCCCTCACGAACGGCGCTGCCGCCGGCACCTGGAGGGGGGAAACGGACGCGTGGGGTCTACACGGAGGGGATCTTGCGGTGGGTCTTCCCCGGATGTTGCTCCAATGTGTTCCTATGGGCTGACCTAACACAACCGGGTGGGGAGGTCCACTGGTCAAAGCCCGTCCGTGCAAAGTCAAAGGGGTAGATCCCGTGGTCAAACGCTACAGGGTTAGGCGGGACGGGGCACTGGGGGGGGGGGTAGCAATGCCACCGGAGCGTCGCACCGGGCCCTCATACATGCGGGGTGGTGTGGTGGCATGTCCGAAGAGGCGGGACGCGTCTCCGGGGCGTGGCCCCCCTCACGGACGGCGATGACACGGTAGTAGACGTTCTGTGGTAACGATGCGGCGTCAATATTACTAAATACTCGGAGCGCGATAAAATCATGATATTTTTTACAAGACGTGGGCACATGTGCTATAGGAACGATGGTATTTTTTCATAATTTTTGGTGATGGAGAAGTATCCGAAAAATTCCCTCCACGCGGATTGCCCTCCGCGCGTCTACGGCTGTGGCCGGCGGCCTCCGGGGGCTAGCATGCCGCCAAATCTTGCACTGGCGGCCTCTCACAAGTCTGGAAGTGTTGTCGCGGTTGCAAACGCCCGGCACGCGTGTCCGGGGTGTGCCCCCCTCACGGACGGCGCTGCCGCCGGCACCTGGAGGGGGGAAACGGACGCGTGGGGTCTACACGGAGGGGATCTTGCTGTGGGTCTGCCCCGGATGTTGCTCCAAAGTGTTCCTATGGGTTGACCTAATACAACCGGGTGGGGAGGTCCACTGGTCAAAGCCCGTCCGTGCAAAGTCAAAGGGGTAGATCCCGTGGTCAAACGCTACAGGGTAAGGCGGGACGAGGGCACTGGGGGGGTAGCAATGCCACCGGAGCGTCGCACCGGGCCCTCATACATGCGGGGTGGTGTGGTGGCATGTCCGAAGAGGCGGGACGCGTCTCCGGGGCGTGGCCCCCCTCACGGACGGCGATGACACGGTAGTAGACGTTCTGCGGTAACGATGCGGCGTCAATATTACTAAATACTCGGAGCGCGATAAAATCATGATTTTTTTTGCACGACGTGGGCACATGTGCTATAGGAACGATGGTATTTTTTCATAATTTTTGGTGATGGAGAAGTATCCGAAAAATTCCCTCTACGCGGATTGCCCTTCGCGCGTCTACGGCTGTGGCCGGCGGCCTCCGGGGGCTAGCATGCCGCCAAATCTTGCGCCGGCGGCCTCTCACAAGTCTGGAAGTGTTGTCGCGGTTGCAAACGCCCGGCACGCGTGTCCGGGGTGTGCCCCCTCACGAACGGCGCTGCCGCCGGCACCTGGAGGGGGGAAACGGACGCGTGGGGTCTACACGGATGGGATCTTGCTGTGGGTCTTCCCCGGATGTTGCTCCAATGTGTTCCTATGGGCTGACCTAACACAACCGGGTGGGGAGGTCCACTGGTCAAAGCCCGTCCGTGCAAAGTCAAAGGGGTAGATCCCGTGGTCAAACGCTATAGGGTTAGGCGGGACGAGGGCACTGGGGGGGTAGCAATGCCACCGGAGCGTCGCACCGGGCCCTCATACATGCGGGGTGGTGTGGTGGCATGTCCGAAGAGGCGGGACACGTCTCCGGGGCGTGGCCCCCCTCACGGACGGCGATGACACGGTAGTAGACATTTTGCGGTAACGATGCGGCGTCAATATTACTAAATACTCGGAGCGCGATAAAATCATGATTTTTTTGCACGCCGTGGGCACATGTGCTATAGGAACGATGGTATTTTTTCATAATTTTTGATGATGGAGAAGTATCCGAAAAATTCCCTCTACGCGGATTGCCCTTCGCGCGTCTACGGCTGTGGCCGGCGGCCTCCGGGGGCTAGCATGCCGCCAAATCTTGCGCCGGCGGCCTCTCACAAGTCTGGAAGTGTTGTCGCGGTTGCAAACGCCTGGCACGCATGTCCGGGGTGTGCCCCCCTCACGAACGGCACTGCCGCCGGCACCTGGAGGGGGGAAACGGACGCGTGGGGTCTACACGGAGGGGATCTTGCTGTGGGTCTTCCCCGGATGTTGCTCCAATGTGTTCCTATGGGCTGACCTAACACAACCGGGTGGGGAGGTCCATTGGTCAAAGCCCGTCCGTGCAAAGTCAAAGGGGTAGATCCCGTGGTCAAACGCTACAGGGTTAGGCGAGACGGGGGCACTGGGGGTAGCAATGCCACCGGAGCGTCGCACCTGGCCCTTATACATGCGGGGTGGTGTGGTGGCATGTCCGAAGAGGCGGGACGCGTCTCCGGAGCGTGGCCCCCCTCACGGACGGCGATGACACGGTAGTAGACGTTCTGCGGTAACGATGCGGCGTCAATATTACTAAATACTCGGAGCACGATAAAATCATGATTTTTTTTGCACGACGTGGCACATGTGCTATAGGAACGATGATATTTTTTCATAATTTTTGGTGATGGAGAAGTATCCGAAAAATTCCCTCCACGCGGATTGCCCTTCGCGCGTCTACGGGTGTGGCCGGCGGCCTCCGGGGGCTAGCATGCCGCCAAATCTTGCGCTGGCGGCCTCTCACAAGTCTGGAAGTGTTGTCGCGGTTGCAAACGCCCGGCACGCGTGTCCGGGGTGTGCCCCCCTCACGGACGGCGCTGCCGCCGGCACCTGGAGGGGAGAAACGGACGCGTGGGGTCTACACGGAGGGGATCTTGCTGTGGGTCTGCCCCGGATGTTGCTCCAAAGTGTTCCTATGGGCTGACCTAATACAACCGGGTGGGGAGGTCCACTGGTCAAAGCCCGTCCGTGCAAAGTCAAAGGGGTAGATCCCGTGGTCAAACGCTACAGGGTTAGGCGGGACGAGGGCACTGGGGGGGTAGCAATGCCACCGGAGCGTCGCACCGGGCCCTCATACATGCGGGGTGGTGTGGTGGCATGTCCGAAGAGGCGGGACGCGTCTCCAGGGCGTGGCCCCCCTCACGGACGGCGATGACACGGTAGTAGACGTTCTGTGGTAACGATGCGGCGTCAATATTACTAAATACTCGGAGCGCGATAAAATCATGATTTTTTTGCACGACGTGGTCACATGTGCTATAGGAACGATGGTATTTTTTCATAATTTTTGGTGATGGAGAACTATCCGAAAAATTCCCTCCACGCGGATTGCCCTTCGCGCGTCTACGGTTGTGGCCGGCGGCCTCCGGGGGCTAGCATGCCGCCAAATCTTGCACTGGCGGCCTCTCACAAGTCTGGAAGTGTTGTCGCAGTTGCAAACGCCCGGCACACGTGTCCGGGGTGTGCCCCCCTCACGGACGGCGCTGCCGCCGGCACCTGGAGGGGAGAAACGGACGGGTGGGGTCTACACGGAGGGGATCTTGCTGCGGGTCTGCCCCGGATGTTGCTCCAAACTGTTCCTATGGGTTGACCTAATACAACCAGGTGGGGAGGTCCACTGGTCAAAGCCCGTCCGTGCAAAGTCAAAGGGGTAGATCCCGTGGTCAAACGCTACAGGGTTAGGCGGGACGAGGGCACTGGGGGGTAGCAATGCCACCGGAGCGTCGCACCGGGCCCTCATACATGCGGGGTGGTGTGGTGGCATGTCCGAAGAGGCGGGACGCGTCTCCGGGGAGTGGCCCCCCTCACGGACAGCGATGACACGGTAGTAGACGTTCTGCGGTAACAATGCAGCGTCAATATTACTAAATACTCGGAGCGCGATAAAATCATGATTTTTTTTGCACGACGTGGGCACATGTGCTATAGGAACGATGGTATTTTTTCATAATTTTTGGTGATGGAGAAGTATCCGAAAAATTCCCTCTACGCGGATTGCCCTTCGCGCGTCTACGGCTGTGGCCGGCGGCCTCCGGGGGCTAGCATGCCGCCAAATCTTGCGCCGGTGGCCTCTCACAAGTCTGGAAGTGTTGTCGCGGTTGCAAACGCCCGGCACGCGTGTCCGGGGTGTGCCCCCCTCACGAACGGCGCTGCCGCCGGCACCTGGAGGGGGGAAACGGATGCGTGGGGTCTACACGGAGGGGATCTTGCTGTGGGACTTCCCCGGATGTTGCTCCAAAGTGTTCCTCTGTGCTGACATAACACAACCGGGTGGGGAGGTCCATTGGTTAAAGCCCGTCCGTGCAAAGTCAAAGGGGTAGATCCCGTGGTTAAACGCTACAGGGTTAGGCGGGACGGGGGCACTGGGGGGAGCAATGCCACCGGAGCGTCGCACTGGGCCCTCATACATGCGGGGTGGTGTGGTGGCATGTCCGAAGAGGCGGGACGCGTCTCCGGGGCGTGGCCCCCCTCACGGACGGCGATGACACGGTAGTAGACGTTCTGCGGTAACGATGCGGCGTCAATATTACTAAATACTCGGAGCGCGATAAAATCATGATTTTTTTGCACAACGTAGGCACATGTGCTATAGGAATGATGGTATTTTTTCATAATTTTTGGTGATGGAGAAGTATCCGAAAAATTCCCTCTACGCGGATTGCTCTTCGCGCGTCTAACCGGGTGGGGAGGTCCATTGGTCAAAGCCCGTCCGTGCAAAGTCAAAGGGGTAGATCCCGTGGTCAAACGCTACAGGGTTAGGCGGGACGGGGGCACTGGGGGTAGCAATGCCACCGGAGCGTCGCACCGGGCCGTCATACATGCGGGGTGGTGTGGTGGCATGTCCGAAGAGGTGGGACGCGTCTCCAGGGCGTGGCCCCCCTCACGGACGGCGATGACACGGTAGTAGACGTTCTGCGGTAACGATGCGGCGTCAATATTACTAAATACTCGGAGCGCGATAAAATCATGATTTTTTTAGCACGACGTGGGCACATGTGCTATAGGAACGATGGTATTTTTTCATAATTTTTGGTGATGGAGAAGCATCCGAAAAATTCCCTCCACGCGGATTGCCCTTCGCGCGTCTACGGCTGTGGCCGGCGGCCTCCGGGGGCTAGCATGCCGCCAAATCTTGCGCTGGTGGCCTCTCACAAGTCTGGAAGTGTTGTCGCGGTTGCAAACGCCCGGCACGCGTGTCCGGGGTGTGCCCCCCTCACGGACGGCGCTGCCGCCGGCACCTGGAGGGGGGAAACGGACGCGTGGGGTCTACACGGAGGGGATCTTGCTGTGGGTCTGCCCCGGATGTTGCTCCAAAGTGTTCCTATGGGCTGACCTAACACAACCGGGTGGGGAGGTCCACTGGTCAAAGCCCGTCCGTGCAAAGTCAAAGGGGTAGATCCCGTGGTCAAACGCTACAGGGTTAGGCGGGACGAGGGCACTGGGGGGTAGCAATGCCACCGGAGCGTCGCACCGGGCCCTCATACATGCGGGGTGGTGTGGTGGCATGTCCTAAGAGGCGGGACGCGTCTCCGGGGCGTGGCCCCCCTCACGGACGGCGATGACACGGTAGTAGACGTTCTGCGGTAACGATGCGGCGTCAATATTACTAAATACTCGGAGCGCGATAAAATCATGATTTTTTTTGCACGACGTGGGCACATGTGCTATAGGAACGATGGTATTTTTTCATAATATTTGGTGATGGAGAAGTATCCGAAAAATTCCCTCTACGCGGATTGCCCTTCGCGCGTCTACGGCTGTGGCCGGCGGCCTCGGGGGGCTAGCATGCCGCCAAACGTTGCGCCGGCGGCCTCTCACAAGTCTGGACGTGTTGTCGCGGTTACAAACGCCCGACACGCGTGTCCGGGGTGTGCCCCCCTCATGGACGGCGCTGCCGCCGGCACCTGGAGGGGGGAAACGGACGCGTGGGGTCTACACGGAGGGGATCTTGCTGTGGGTCTGCCCCGGATGTTGCTCCAAAGTGTTCCTATGGGCTGACCTAACACAACTGGGTGGGGAGGTCCACTGGTCAAAGCCCGTCCGTGCAAAGTCAAAGGGGTAGATCCTGTGGTCAAACGCTACAGGGTTAGGCGGGACGGGGGCACTGGGGGGTAGCAATGCCACCGGAGCATCGCACCGGGCCCTCATACATGCGAGGTGGTGTGGTGGCATGTCCGAAGAGGCGGGACGCGTCTCCGGGGCGTGGCCCCCCTCACGGACGGCGATGACACGGTAGTAGACGTTCTGCGGTAACGATGCGGCGTCAATATTACTAAATACTCGGAGCGCGATAAAATCATGATTTTTTTTGCACGACGTGGGCACATGTGCTATAGGAACGATGGTATTTTTTCATAATTTTTGGTGATGGAGAAGTATCCGAAAAATTCCCTCCACGCGGATTGCCCTTCGCGCGTTTACGGCTGTGGCCGGCGGCCTCCGGGGGCTAGCATGCCGCCAAATCTTGCGCCGGCGGCCTCTCACAAGTCTGGAAGTGTTGTCGCGGTTACAAACGCCCGACATGCGTGTCCGGGGCGTGCCCCCATCACGGACGGCGCTGCCGCCGGCACCTGGAGGGGGGAAACGGACGCGTGGGGTCTACACGGAGGGGATCTTGCTATGGGTCTGCCCCGGATGTTGCTCCAAAGTGTTCCTATGGGCTGACCTAACACAACTGGGTGGGGAGGTCCACTGGTAAAAGCCCGTCCGTGCAAAGTCAAAGGGGTAGATCCTATGGTCAAATGCTACAGGGTTAGGCGGGACGGGGGCACTGGGAGGGGGTAGCAATGCCACCGGAGCATCGCACCGGGCCCTCATACATGCGGGGTGGTGTGGTGGCATGTCCGAAGAGGCGGGGCGCGTCTCCGGGGCGTGGCCCCCCTCACGGACAGCGATGGCACGGTAGTAGACGTTCTGCGGTAACGATGCGGCGTCAATATTACTAAATACTTGGAGCGCGATAAAATCATGATTTTTTTTGCACGACATGGGCACATGTGCTATAGGAACGATGGTATTTTTTCATAATTTTTGGTGATGGAGAAGTATCCGAAAAATTCCCTCTACGCGGATTGCCCTTCGCACGTCTACGGCTGTGGCCGGCGGCCTTCGGGGGCTAGCATGCCGCCAAATCTTGCACCGGCGGCCTGTCACAAGTATGGAAGTGTTGTCGTGGTTGCAAACGCCCGGCACGCGTGTCCGGGGTGTGCCCCACTCACGAATGGCGCTGCCGCCGGCACCTGGAGGGGGGAAACGGACAGGTGGGGTCTACACGGAGGGGATCTTGCTGTGGGACTTCCCCGGTTGTTGCTCCAATGTGTTCCTATGGTCTGACCTAACACAACCGGGTGGGGAGGTCTACTAGTCAAAGCCCGTCCGTGCAAAATCAAAGGGGTAGATCCCGTGGTCAAACGCTATAGGGTTAGGCGGGACGGGGGCACTGGGGGGGGGGGGAGCAATGCCACCGGAGCGTCGCACCGGGCCCTCATACATGCGGGGTGGTGTGGTGGCATGTACGAAGAGGCGGGACGCGTCTCCAGGGCGTGGCCCCCCTCACGGATGGCGATGACACGGTAGTAGACGTTTTGTGGTAACGATGCGGCGTCAATATTACTAAATACTCGGAGCGCGATAAAATCATGATT
>NC_057803.1:604221012-604222799 GCF_018294505.1 Triticum aestivum
TTTTTTTTGCACGACGTGGGCACATGTGCTATAGGAACGATGGTATTTTTTCATAATTTTTGGTGATGGAGAAGTATCCGAAAAATTCCCTCCACGCGGATTGCCCTTCGCGCGTTTACGGCTGTGGCCGGCGGCCTCCGGGGGCTAGCATGCCGCCAAATCTTGCGCCGGCGGCCTCTCACAAGTCTGGAAGTGTTGTCGCGGTTACAAACGCCCGACATGCGTGTCCGGGGCGTGCCCCCATCACGGACGACGCTGCCGCCGGCACCTGGAGGGGGGAAACGGACGCGTGGGGTCTACACGGAGGGGATCTTGCTGTGGGTCTGCCCCGGATGTTGCTCCAAAGTGTTCCTATGGGCTGACCTAACACAACTGGGTGGGGAGGTCCACTGGTCAAAGCCCGTCCGTGCAAAGTCAAAGGGGTAGATCCTGTGGTCAAACGCTACAGGGTTAGGCGGGACGGGGGCACTGGGAGGGGGTAGCAATGCCACCGGAGCATCGCACCGGGCCCTCATACATGCGGGGTGGTGTGGTGGCATGTCCGAAGAGGCGGGGCGCGTCTCCGGGGCATGGCCCCCCTCACGGACGGCGATGACACGGTAGTAGACGTTCTGCGGTAACGATGCGGCGTCAATATTACTAAATACTTGGAGCGCGATAAAATCATGATTTTTTTTGCACGACATGGGCACATGTGCTATAGGAACGATGGTATTTTTTCATAATTTTTGGTGTTGGAGAAGTATCCGAAAAATTCCCTCTACGCGGATTGCCCTTCGCGCGTCTACGGCTGTGGCCGGCGGCCTTCGGGGGCTAGCATGCCGCCAAATCTTGCACCGGCGGCCTGTCACAAGTATGGAAGTGTTGTCGCGGTTGCAAACGCCCGGCACGCGTGTCCGGGGTGTGCCCCCCTCACGAATGGCGCTGCCGCCGGCACCTGGAGGGGGGAAACGGACAAGTGGGGTCTACACGGAGGGGATCTTGCTATGGGACTTCCCCGGTTGTTGCTCCAATGTGTTCCTATGGGCTGACCTAACACAACCGGGTGGGGAGGTCTACTAGTCAAAGCCCGTCCGTGCAAAATCAAAGGGGTAGATCCCGTGGTCAAACGCTATAGGGTTAGGCGGGACGGGGGCACTGGGGGGGGGGGTAGCAATGCCACCGGAGCGTCGCACCGGGCCCTCATACATGCGGGGTGGTGTGGTGGCATGTACGAAGAGGCGGGACGCGTCTCCAGGGCGTGGCCCCCCTCACGGACGGCGATGACATGGTAGTAGACGTTTTGTGGTAACGATGCGGCGTCAATATTACTAAATACTCGGAGCGCGATAAAATCATGATTTTTTTTTGCACGACGTGGGCACATGTGCTATAGAAACGATGGTATTTTTTCATAATTTTTGGTGATGGAGAAGTATCTGAAAAATTCCCTCCACGCGGATTGCCCTTCGCGCGTCTACGGCTGTGGCCGGCGGCCTCCGGGGGCTAGCATGCCGCCAAATCTTGCGCTGGTGGCCTCTCACAAGTCTGGAAGTGTTGTCGTGGTTGCAAACGCCCGGCACGCGTGTCCGGGGTGTGGCCCCCTCACGGACGGCGCTGCCGCCAGCACCTAGAGGGGGGAAACGAACGCGTGGGGTCTACACGGAGGGGGTCTTGCTGTGGGTCTGCCCCGGATGTTGCTCCAAAGTGTTCCTATGGGCTGACCTAACACAACCGGGTGGGGAGGTCCACTGGTCAAAGCCCGTCCGTGCAAAGTCAAAGGGGTAGATCCCGTGGTCAAACGCTAC
>NC_057803.1:604222809-604231470 GCF_018294505.1 Triticum aestivum
AGCAATGCCACCGGAGCGTCGCACCGGGCCCTCATACATGCGGGGTGGTGTGGTGGCATGTACGAAGAGGCGGGACGCGTCTCCAGGGCGTGGCCCCCCTCACGGATGGCGATGACACGGTAGTAGACGTTTTGTGGTAACGATGCGGCGTCAATATTACTAAATACTCGGAGCGCGATAAAATCATGATTTTTTTTTGCACGACGTGGGCACATGTGCTATAGAAACGATGGTATTTTTTCATAATTTTTGGTGATCGAGAAGTATCTGAAAAATTCCCTCCACGCGGATTGCCCTTCGCGCGTCTACGGCTGTGGCCGGCGGCCTCCGGGGGCTAGCATGCCGCCAAATCTTGCGTTGGTGGCCTCTCACAAGTCTGGAAGTGTTGTCGTGGTTGCAAACGCCCGGCACGCGTGTCCGGGGTGTGCCCCCCTCACGGACGGCGCTGCCGCCGGCACCTAGAGGGGGGAAACGGACGCGTGGGGTCTACACGGAGGGGGTCTTGCTGTGGGTCTGCCCCGGATGTTGCTCCAAAGTGTTCCTATGGGCTGACTTAACACAACCGGGTGGGGAGGTCCACTGGTCAAAGCCCGTCCGTGCAAAGTCAAAGGGGTAGATCCCGTGGTCAAACGCTACAGGGTTAGGCGGGACGAGGGCACTCGGGGTAGCAATGCCACCGGAGCGTCGCACCGGGCCCTCATACATGTGGGGTGGTGTGGTGGCATGTCCTAAGAGGCGGGACGCGTCTCCGGGGCGTGGCCCCCCTCACGAACGGCGATGACACGGTAGTAGACGTTCTGCGGTAACGAAGCGGCGTCAATATTACTAAATACTCGGAGCGCGATAAAATCATGATTTTTTTTGCACGATGTGGGCAGATGTGCTATAGGAACGATGGTATTTTTTCATAATTTTTGGTGATGGAGAAGTATCCGAAAAATTCCCTCTACGCGGATTGCCCTTCGCGCGTCTACGGCTGTGGCCGGCGGCCTCCGGGGGCTAGCATGCCGCCAAATCTTGCGCCGGCGGCCTCTCACAAGTCTGGAAGTGTTGTCCCGGTTGCAAACGCCCGGCACGCGTGTCCGGGGTGTGCCCCCCTCATGAACGGCGCTGCCGCCGGCACCTAGAGGGGGGAAACGGACGCGTGGGGTCTACACGGAGGGGATCTTGCTGTGGGACTTCCCCGGATGTTGCTCCAAAGTGTTCCTATGGGCTGACCTAACACAACCGGGTGGGGAGGTCCATTGGTCAAAGCCCGTCCGTGCAAAGTCAAAGGGGTAGATCCCATGGTCAAACGCTACAGGGTTAGGCGGGACGGGGGCATTGGGGGTAGCAATGCCACCGGAGCGTCGCACCGGGCCCTCATACATGCGGGGTGGTGTGGTGGCATGTCCGAAGAGGCGGGACGCGTCTCCGGGGCGTGGCCCCCTCACGGACGGCAACGACACGGTAGTAGACGTTCTGCGGTAACGATGCGGCGTCAATATTACTAAATACTCGGAGCGCGATAAAATCATGATTTTTTTTGCACGACGTGGGCACTTGTGCTATAGGAACGATGGTATTTTTTCATAATTTTTGGTGATGGAGAAGTATCCGAAAAATTCCCTCTACGCGGATTGCCCTTCGCGCGTCTACGGCTGTGGCCTGCGGCCTCCGGGGGCTAGCATGCCGCCAAATCTTATGCCGGCGGCCTCTCACAAGTCTGGAAGTGTTGTCGCGGTTGCAAACGCCCGGCACGCGTGTCCGGGGTGTGCCCCCCTCATGAACGGCGCTGCCGCCGGCACCTGGAGGGGGAAACGGACGCGTGGGTTCTACATGGAGGGGATCTTGCTGTGGGTCTTCCCCGGATGTTGCTCCAAAGTGTTCCTATGGGCTGACCTAACACAACCGGGTGGGGAGGTCCATTGGTCAAAGCCCGTTCATGCAAAGTCAAAGGGGTAGATCCCGTGGTCAAACGCTACAGGGTTAGGCGGGACGGGGGCACTGGGGGTAGCAATGCCACCGGAGCGTCGCACCGGCCCCTCATACATGCGGGGTGGTGTGGTGGCATGTCCGAAGAGGCGGGACGCGTCTCCGGGGCGTGGCCCCCCTCACGGACGGCGATGACACGGTAGTAGACGTTCTGCGGTAACGATGCGGCGTCAATATTACTAAATACTCGGAGCGCGATAGAATCATGATTTTTTTGCACGACGTGGGCACATGTCCTATAGGAACGATGGTATTTTTTCATAACTTCTGGTGATGGAGAAGTATCCGGAAAATTCCCTCTACGCGGATCGCCTTTCGCGCGTCTACGGCTGTGGCCGGCGGCCTCCGGGGGCTAGCATGCCGCCAAATCTTGCGTCGGCGGCCTCTCACAAGTCTGGAAGTGTTGTCACGGTTGCAAACGCCCGGCACGCGTGTCCGGGGTGTGCCCCCCTCACGAATGGCGCTGCCGCCGGCACCTGGAGGGGGGAAACGGACGCGTGGGGTCTACACGGAGGGGATCTTGCTGTGGGACTTTCCCGGATGTTGCTCCAAAGTGTTCCTATGGGCTGACCTAACACAACCGGGTGGGGAGGTCCATTGGTCAAAGCCCGTCCGTGCAAAGTCAAAGGGGTAGATCCCGTGGTCAAACGCTACAAGGTTAGGCGGGACCGGGGCACTGGGGGTAGCAATGCCACCGGAGCGTCGCACCGGGCCGTCATACATGCGGGGTGGTGTGGTGGCATGTTCGAAGAGGAGGGACGCGTCTCCAAGGCGTGGCCCCCCTCACGGACGGCGATGACACGGTAGTAGATGTTCTGCGGTAACGATGCGGCGTCAATATTACTAAATACTCGGAGCGCGATAAAATCATGATTTTTTTGCACGACGTGGGCACATGTGCTATAGGAACGATGGTATTTTTTCATAATTTTTGGTGATGGAGAAGTATCCGAAAAATTCCCTCTACGCGGATTGCCCTTCGCGCGTCTACGGCTGTGGCCGGCGGCCTCCGGGGGCTAGCATGCCGCCAAATCTTGCGTCGGCGGCCTCTCACAAGTCTGGAAGTGTTGTCGCGGTTACAAACGCCCGGCACGCGTGTCCGGGGCGTGCCCCCCTCACGGACGGCGCTGCCGCCGGCACCTGGAGGGGGGAATCGGACGCGTGGGGTCTACACGGAGGGGATCTTACTGTGGGTCTGCCCCGGATGTTGCTCCAAAGTGTTCCTATGGGCTGACCTAACACAACTGGGTGGGGAGGTCCACTGGTCAAAGCCCGTCGGTGCAAAGTCAAAGGGGTAGATCTTGTGGTCAAACGCTACAGGGTTAGGCGGGACGGGGGCACTGGGGGGTAGCAATGCCACCGGAGCATCGCACCGGGCCCTCATACATGCGGGGTGGTGTGGTGGCATGTCCGAAGAGGCTGGGCACGTCTCCGGGGTGTGGCCCCCCTCACGGACGGTGATGACACGGTAGTAGGCGTTCTGCGGTAACGATGCGGCGTCAATATTACTAAATACTCGGAGCGCGATAAAATCATGATCTTTTTTGCACGACGTGGGCACATGTGCTATAGGAACAATGGTATTTTTTCATAATTTTTGGTGATGGAGAAGTATCCGAAAAATTCCCTCTACGCGGATTGACCTTCGCGCGTCTACGGCTGTGGCCGGCGGCCTCCGGGGGATAGCATGCCGCCAAATCTTGCGCCGGCGGCCTCTCACAAGTCTGGAAGTGTTGTCGCGGTTGCAAACACCCGGCACGCGTGTCCGGGGTGTGCCCCCCTCACGAATGGCGCTGCCGCCGGCACCTGGAGGGGGGAAACGGACGCGTGGGGTCTACACGGAGGGGATCTTGCTGTGGGACTTCCCCGGATGTTGCTCCAATGTGTTCCTATGGGCTGACCTAACACAACCGGGTGGGGAGGTCTACTGGTCAAAACCCGTCCGTGCAAAGTCAAAGGGGTAGATCCCGTGGTCAAACGCTACAGGGTTAGGCGGGACGGGGGCACTGGGTGTGGGGGGGGGGGGTAGCAATGCCACCGGAGCGTCGCACCGGCCCCTCATACATGCGGGGTGGTGTGGTGGCATGTCCGAAGAAGCGGGACGTGTCTCCAGGGCGTGGCCCCCCTCACGGACGGCGATGACACGGTAGTAGACGTTTTGTGGTAACGATGCGGCGTCAATATTACTAAATACTTGGAGCGCGATAAAATCATGATTTTTTTTGCACGACGTTAGCACATGTGCTATAGGAACGATGGTATTTTTTCATGATTTTTGGTGATGGAGAAGTATCCGAAAAATTCCCTCCACGCGTATTGCCCTTCGCGCGTCTACGGCTGTGGCCGGCGGCCTCCGGGGGCTAGCATGCCGCCAAATCTTGCGCTGGCGGCCTCTCACAAGTCTGGAAGTGTTGTCGCGGTTGCAAACGCCCGGCACGCGTGTCCGGAGTGTGCCCCCCTCACGGACGGCCCTGCCGCCGGCACCTGGAGGGGGGAAACGGACGCGTGGGGTCTACACGGAGGGGATCTTGCTGTGGGTCTGCCCCGGATGTTGCTCCAATGTGTTCCTATGGGCTGACCTAACACAACCGGGTGGGGAGGTCCACTGGTCAAAGCCCGTCCATGCAAAGTCAAAGGGGTAGATCCCGTGGTCAAACGCTACAGGGTTAGGCGGGACGAGGGCACTGGGGGGTAGCAATGCTGCCGGAGCGTCGCACCGGGCCCTCATACATGCGGGGTGGTGTGGTGGCATGTCCTAAGAGGCGGGACGCGTCTCCGGGGTGTGGCCCCCCTCACGGACGGCGATGACACGGTAGTAGACGTTCTGCGGTAACGATGCGGCGTCAATATTACTAAATACTCGGAGCGTGATAAAATCATGATTTTTTTTGCACGACGTGGGCACATGTGCTATAGGAACGATGGTATTTTTTCATAATATTTGGTGATGGAGAAGTATCCGAAAAATTCCCTCTACGCGGATTGCCCTTCGCGCGTCTACGGCTGTGGCCGGCGGCCTCCGGGGGCTAGCATGCCGCGAAACGTTGCGCCGGCGGCCTCTCAAAAGTCTGGAAGTGTTGTCGCGGTTACAAACGCCCGGCACGCGTGTCCGGGCTGTGCCCCCCTCATGGACGGCGCTGCCGCCGGCACCTGGAGGAGGGAAACGGACGCGTGGGGTCTACACGGAGGGGATCTTGCTGTGGGTCTGCCCCGAATGTTGCTCCAAAGTGTTCCTATGGGCTGACCTAACACAACTGGGTGGGGAGGTCCACTGGTCAAAGCCCGTCCGTGCAAAGTCAAAGGGGTAGATCCTGTGGTCAAACGCTACAAGGTTAGGCGGGACGGGGGCACTGGGGGTAGCAATGCCACCGGAGCATCGCACCGGGCCCTCATACATGCGAGGTGGTGTGGTGGCATGTCCGAAGAGGCGGGACGCGTCTCCGGGGCGTGGCCCCCCTCACGGACGGCGATGACACGGTAGTAGACGTCCCGCGGTAACGATGCGGCGTCAATATTACTAAATACTCGGAGTGCGATAAAATCATGATTTTTTTTGCACGACGTGGGAACATGTGCTATAGGAACGATGGTATTTTTTCATAATTTTTGGTGATGGAGAAGTATCCGAAAAATTCCCTCCACGCGGATTGCCCTTCGCGCGTCTACGGCTGTGGCCGGCGGCATCCGGGGGCTAGCATGCCGCCAAATCTTGCGGTGGCGGCCTCTCACAAGTGTGGAAGTGTTGTCGCGGTTGCAAACGCCCGGCACGCGTGTCCGGGGTGTGCCCCCCTCACGGACGGCGCTGCCGCCGGCACCTGGAGGGGGCAAACGGACGCGTGGGGTCTACACGGAGGGGATCTTGCTGTGGGTCTGCCCCGGATGTTGCTCCAAAGTGTTCCTATGGGCTGACCTAACACAACCGGGTGGGGAGGTCCACTGGTCAAAGCCCGTCCGTGCAAAGTCAAAGGGGTAGATCCCGTGGTCAAACGCTACAGGGTTAGGCGGGACGAGGGCACTGGGGGGTAGCAATGCCGCCGGAGCGTCGCACCGGGCCCTCATACATGCGGGGTGGTGTGGTGGCATGTCCTAAGAGGCGGGACGCGTCTCCGGGGTGTGGCCCCCCTCACGGACGGCGATGACACGGTAGTAGACGTTCTGCGGTAACGATGCGGCGTCAATATTACTAAATACTCGGAGCGTGATAAAATCATGATTTTTTTTTTGCACGACGTGGGCACATGTGCTATAGGAACGATGGTATTTTTTCATAATATTTGGTGATGGAGAAGTATCCGAAAAATTCCCTCTACGCGGATTGCCCTTCGCGCGTCTACGGCTGTGGCCGGCGGCCTCCGGGGGCTAGCATGCCGCGAAACGTTGCGCCGGCGGCCTCTCAAAAGTCTGGAAGTGTTGTCGCGGTTACAAACGCCCGGCACGCGTGTCCGGGCTGTGCCCCCCTCATGGACGGCGCTGCCGCCGGCACCTGGAGGAGGGAAACGGACGCGTGGGGTCTACACGGAGGGGATCTTGCTGTGGGTCTGCCCCGAATGTTGCTCCAAAGTGTTCCTATGGGCTGACCTAACACAACTGGGTGGGGAGGTCCACTGGTCAAAGCCCGTCCGTGCAAAGTCAAAGGGGTAGATCCTGTGGTCAAACGCTACAGGGTTAGGCGGGACGGGGGCACTGGGGGTAGCAATGCCACCGGAGCATCGCACCGGGCCCTCATACATGCGAGGTGGTGTGGTGGCATGTCCGGAGAGGCGGGACGCGTCTCCGGGGCGTGGCCCCCCTCACGGACGGCGATGACACGGTAGTAGACGTCCCGCGGTAACGATGCGGCGTCAATATTACTAAATACTCGGAGCGCGATAAAATCATGATTTTTTTTGCACGACGTGGGAACATGTGCTATAGGAACGATGGTATTTTTTCATAATTTTTGGTGATGGAGAAGTATCCGAAAAATTCCCTCCACGCGGATTGCCCTTCGCGCGTCTACGGCTGTGGCCGGCGGCATCCGGGGGCTAGCATGCCGCCAAATCTTGCGCGGGCGGCCTCTCACAAGTGTGGAAGTGTTGTCGCGGTTGCAAACGCCCGGCACGCGTGTCCGGGGTGTGCCCCCCTCACGGACGGCGCTGCCGCCGGCACCTGGAGGGGGCAAACGGACGCGTGGGGTCTACACGGAGGGGATCTTGCTGTGGGTCTGCCCCGGATGTTGCTCCAAAGTGTTCCTATGGGCTGACCTAACACAACCGGGTGGGGAGGTCCATTGGTCAAAGCCCGTCCGTGCAAAGTCAAAGGGGTAGATCCCGTGGTCAAACGCTACAGGGTTAGGCGGGACGGGGGCACTGGGGGTAGCAATGCCACCGGAGCGTCGCACCGGGCCGTCATACATGCGGGGTGGTGTGGTGGCATGTCCGAAGAGGCGGGACGCGTCTCCAGGGCGTGGCCCCCCTCACGGACGGCGATGACACGGTAGTAGACGTTCTGCGGTAACGATGCGGCGTCAATATTACTAAATACTCGGAGCGCGATAAAATCTTGATTTTTTTTTGCACGACGTGGGCACATGTGCTATAGGAACGTTGGTATTTTTTCATAATTTTTGGTGATGGAGAAGTATCCGAAAAATTCCCTCTACGCGGATTGCCCTTCGCGCGTCTACGGCTGTGGCCGGCGGCCTCCGGGGGCTAGCATGCCGCCAAATCTTGCGTCGGCGGCCTCTCACAAGTCTGGAAGTGTTGTCGCGGTTACAAACGCCCGGCACGCGTGTCCGGGGCGTGCCCCCCTCACGGACGGCGCTGCCGCCGGCACCTGGAGGGGGGAAACGGACGCGTGGGGTCTACACGGAGGGGATCTTGCTGTGGGTCTGCCCCGGATGTTGCTCCAAAGTGTTCCTATGGGATGACCTAACACAACTGGGTGGGGAGGTCCACTGGTCAAAGCCCGTCCGTGCAAAGTCAAAGGGGTAGATCCTGTGGTCAAACGCTACAGGGTTAGGCGGGACGGGGGCACTGGGAGGGGGTAGCAATGCCACCGGAGCATCGCACCGGGCCCTCATACATGCGGGGTGGTGTGGTGGCATGTCCGAAGAGGCGGGGCGCGTCTCCGGGGTGTGGCCCCCCTCACGGACGGCGATGACACGGTAGTAGACGTTCTGCGGTAACGATGCGGCGTCAATATTACTAAATACTCGGAGCGCGATAAAATCATGATTTTTTTTTGCACGACGTGGGCACATGTGCTATAGGTACAATGGTATTTTTTCATAATTTTTGGTGATGGAGAAGTATCCGAAAAATTCCCTCTACGCGGATTGCCCTTTGCGCGTCTACAGCTGTGGCCGGCGGCCTCCGGGGGCTAGCATGCCGCCAAATCTTGCGCCGGCGGCCTCTCACAAGTCTGGAAGTGTTGTCGCGGTTGCAAACGCCTGGCACGTGTGTCCGGGGTGTGCCCCCCTCACGAATGGCGCTGCCGCCGGCACCTGGAGGGGGGAAACAGACGCGTGGGGTCTACACGGAGGGAATCTTGCTGTGGGACTTCCCCGGATGTTGCTCCAATGTGTTCCTATGGGCTGACCTAACACAACCGGGTGGGGAGGTCTACTCGTCAAAGCCCGTCCATGCAAAGTCAAAGGGGTAGATCCCGTGGTCAAACGCTACAGGGTTAGGCGGGACGGGGGCACTG
>NC_057803.1:604231802-604237274 GCF_018294505.1 Triticum aestivum
GGGGGGGGTAGCAATGCCATCGGAGCGTCGCACCGGGCCCTCATACATGCGGGGTGGTGTGGTGGCATGTCCGAAGAGGCAGGACGCGTCTCCAGGGCGTGGCCCCCCTCACGGACGGCGATGACACGGTAGTAGACGTTTTGTGGTAACGATGCGGCGTCAATATTACTAAATACTCGGAGCGCGATAAAATCATGATTTTTTTTGCACGACGTGGGCACATGTGCTTTAGGAACGATGGTATTTTTTCATAATTTTTGGTGATGGAGAAGTATCCGAAAAATTCCCTCCACGCGGATTGCCCTTCGCGCGTCTACGGCTGTGGCCGGCGGCCTCCGGGGGCTAGCATGCCGCCAAATCTTGCGCTGGCGGCCTCTCACAAGTGTGGAAGTGTTGTCGCGGTTGCAAACGCCCGGCACGCGTGTCCGGGGTGTGCCCCCCTCACGGACGGCGCTGCCGCCAGCACCTAGAGGGGGGAAACGGACGCGTGGGGTCTACACGGAGGGGATCTTGCTGTGGGTCTGCCCCGGATGTTGCTCCAAAGTGTTCCTATGGGCTGACCTAACACAACCGGGTGGGGAGGTCCACTGGTCAAAGCCCGTCCGTGCAAAGTCAAAGGGGTAGATCCCATGGTCAAACGCTACAGGGTTAGGCGGGACGAGGGCACTGGGGGTAGCAGTGCCACCGGAGCGTCGCACCGGGCCCTCATACATGTGGTGTGGTGTGGTGGCATGTCCTAAGAGGCGGGACGCGTCTCCGGGGCGTGGCCCCCCTCACGGACGGCGATGACACGGTAGTAGACGTTCTGCGGTAACGATGCGGCGTCAATATTACTAAATACTCGAAGCGCGATAAAATCATGATTTTTTTTGCACGACGTGGGCACATGTGCTATAGGAACGATGGTATTTTTCCATAATTTTTGGTGATGGAGAAGTATCCGAAAAATTCCCTCTACGCGGATTGCCCTTCGTGCGTCTACGGCTGTGGTCGGCGGCCTCCGGGGGCTAGCATGCCGCCAAATCTTGCGCCGGCGGCCTCTCACAAGTCTGGAAGTGTTGTCGCGGTTGCAAACGCCCGGCACGCGTGTCCGGGGTGTGCCCCCCTCACGAACGGCGCTGCCGCCGGCACCTGGAGGGGGGAAACGGACGCGTGGGGTCTACACGGAGGGGATCTTGCTGTGGGACTTCCCCGGATGTTGCTCCAAAGTGTTCCTATGGGCTGACCTAACACAACCGGGTGGGGAGGTCCATTGGTCAAAGCCCGTCCGTGCAAAGTCAAAGGGGTAGATCCCATGGTCAAACGCTACAGGGTTAGGCGGGACGGGGGCACTGGGGTAGCAATGCCACCGGAGCGTCGCACCGGGCCCTCATACATGCGGGGTGGTGTGGTGGCATGTCCGAAGAGGCGGGACGCGTCTCCGGGGCGTGGCCCCCCTCACGGACGGCGATGACACGGTAGTAGACGTTCTGCGATAACGATGCGGCGTCAATATTACTAAATACTCGGAGCGCGCTAAAATCATGATTTTTTTGCACGACATGGGCACATGTGCTATAGGAACGATGGTATTTTTTCATAATATTTGGTGATGGAGAAGTATCCGAAAAATTCCCTCTACGCGGATTGCCCTTCGCGCGTCTACGGCTGTGGCCGGCGGCCTCCGGGGGCTAGCATGCCGCCAAACCTTGCGCCGGCGGCCTCTCACAAGTCTGGAAGTGTTGTCGGGGTTACAAATGCCCGGCACGCGTGTCCGGGGTGTGCCCCCCTCATGGACGGCGCTGCCGCCGGCACCTGGAGGGGGGAAACGGACGCGTGGGGTCTACACGGAGGGGATCTTGCTGTGGGTCTGCCCCGGATGTTGCTCCAAAGTGTTCCTATGGGCTGACCTAACACAACTAGGTGGGGAGGTCCACTGGTCAAAGCCCGTCCGTGAAAAGTCAAAGTGGTAGATCCTGTGGTCAAACGCTACAGGGTTAGGCGGGACGGGGGCACTGGGGGGTAGCAATGCCACCGGAGCATCGCACCGGGCCCTCATACATGCGAGGTGGTGTGGTGGCATGTCCGAAGAGGCGGGACGCGTCTCCAGGGCGTGGCCCCCCTCACGGACGGCGATGACACGGTAGTAGACGTTCTGCGGTAACGATGCGGCGTCAATATTACTAAATACTCGGAGCGCGATAAAATCATGATTTTTTTTTGCAGGACGTGGGCACATGTGCTATAGGAACGATGGTATTTTTTCATAATTTTTGGTGATGGAGAAGTATCCGAAAAATTCCCTCCACGCGGATTGCCCTTCGCGCGTCTACGGCTGTGGCCGGCGGCCTCCGGGGGCTAGCATGCCGCCAAATCTTGCGCTGGCGGCCTCTCACAAGTCTGGAAGTGTTGTCGCGGTTGGAAACGCCCGGCACGCGTGTCCGGGGTGTGCCCCCCTCACGGACGGCGCTGCCGCCGGCACCTGGAGGGGGGAAACGGACGCGTGGGGTCTACACGGAGGGGATCTTGCTGTGGGTCTGCCCCGGATGTTGCTCCAAAGTGTTCCTATGGGCTGACCTAACACAACCGGGTGGGGAGGTCCATTGGTCAAAGCCCGTCCGTGCAAAGTCAAAGGGGTAGATCCCGTGGTCAAACGCTACAGGGTTAGGCGGGACGGGGGCACTGGGGGTAGCAATGCCACCGGAGCGTCGCACCGGGCCGTCATACATGTGGGGTGGTGTGGTGGCATGTCCGAAGAGGCGGGACGCGTCTCCACGGCGTGGCCCCCCTCACGGACGGCGATGACACGGTAGTAGACGTTCTGCGGTAACGATGCGGCGTCAATATTACTAAATACTCGGAGCGCGATAAAATCTTGATTTTTTTTGCACGACGTGGGCACATGTGCTATAGGAACGATGGTATTTTTTCATAATTTTTGGTGATGGAGAAGTATCCGAAAAATTCCCTCTACGCAGATTGCCCTTCGCGCGCCTACGGTTGTGGCCGGCGGCCTCCGGGGGCTAGCATGCCGCCAAATCTTGCGCCGGCGGCCTCTCACAAGTCTGGAAGTGTTGTCGCGGTTGCAAACGCCCGGCACGCGTGTCCGGGGTGTGCCCCCCTCACGAATGGCGCTGCCGCCGGCACCTGGAGGGGGGAAACGGACGCGTGGGGTCTACACGGAGGGGATCTTGCTGTGGGACTTCCCCGGATGTTGCTCCAATGTGTTCCTATGGGCTGACCTAACACAACTAGGTGGGGAGGTCTACTTGTCAAAGCCCGTCCGTGCAAAGTCAAAGGGGTAGATCCCGTGGTCAAACGCTACAGGGTTAGGCGGGACGGGGGCACTGGGGGGGGGTAGCAATGCCACCGGAGCGTCGCACCGGGCCCTCATACATGCGGGGTGGTGTGGTGGCATGTCCGAAGAGGCGGGACGCGTCTCCAGGGCGTGCCCCCCCTCACGGACGGCGATGACACGGTAGTAGACGTTTTGTGGTAACGATGCAGCGTCAATATTACTAAATACTCGGAGCGCGATAAAATCATGATTTTTTTGGCACGACGTGGGCACATGTGCTATAGGAACGATGGTATTTTTTCATAATTTTTGGTGATGGAGAAGCATCCGAAAAATTCCCTCCACGCGGATTGCCCTTCGCGCGTCTACGGCTGTGGCCGGCGGCCTCCGGGGGCTAGCATGCCGCCAAATCTTGCGCTGGTGGCCTCTCACAAGTCTGGAAGTGTTGTCGCGGTTGCAAACGCCCGGCACGCGTGTCCGGGGTGTGCCCCCCTCACGGACGGCGCTGCCGCCGGCACCTGGAGGGGGGAAACGGACGCGTGGGGTCTACACGGAGGGGATCTTGCTGTGGGTCTGCCCCGGATGTTGCTCCAAAGTGTTCCTATGGGCTGACCTAACACAAACGGGTGGGGAGGTCCACTGGTCAAAGCCCGTCCGTGCAAAGTCAAAGGGGTAGATCCCGTGGTCAAACGCTACAGGGTTAGGCGGGACAAGGGCACTGGGGGGTAGCAATGCCACCGGAGCGTCGCACCGGGCCCTCATACATGCGGGGTGGTGTGGTGGCATGTACGAAGAGGCGGGACGCGTCTCCAGGGCGTGGCCCCCCTCACGGACGGCGATGACACGGTAGTAGACGTTTTGTGGTAACGATGCGGCGTCAATATTACTAAATACTCGGAGCGCGATAAAATCATGATTTTTTTGCACGACGTGGGCACATGTGCTATAGAAACGATGGTATTTTTTCATAATTTTTGGTGATGGAGAAGTATCTGAAAAATTCCCTCCACGCGGATTGCCCTTCGCGCGTCTACGGCTATGGCCGGCGGCCTCCGGGGGCTAGCATGCCGCCAAATCTTGCGCTGGTGGCCTCTCACAAGTCTGGAAGTGTTGTCGTGGTTGCAAACGCCCGGCACGCGTGTCCGGGGTGTGCCCCCCTCACGGACGGCGCTGCCGCCAGCACCTAGAGGGGGGAAACGGACGCGTGGGGTCTACACGGAGGGGGTCTTGCTGTGGGTCTGCCCCGGATGTTGCTCCAAAGTGTTCCTATGGGCTGACCTAACACAACCGGGTGGGGAGGTCCACTGGTCAAAGCCCGTCCGTGCAAAGTCAAAGGGGTAGATCCCGTGGTCAAACGCTATAGGGTTAGGCGGGACGAGGGCACTGGGGGGTAGCAATGCAACCGGAGCGTCGCACCGGGCCCTCATACATGTGGGGTGGTGTGGTGGCATGTCCTAAGAGGCGGGACGCGTCTCCGGGGCGTGGCCCCCCTCACGAACGGCGATGACACGGTAGTAGACGTTCTGCGGTAACGATGCGGCTCAATATTACTAAATACTCGGAGCGCGATAAAATCATGAATTTTTTTGCACGATGTGGGCAGATGTGCTATAGGAACGATGGTATTTTTTCATAATTTTTGGTGATGGAGAAGTATCCGAAAAATTCCCTCTACGCGGATTGCCCTTCGCGCGTCTACGGCTGTGGCCGGTGGCCTCCGGGGGCTAGCATGCCGCCAAATCTTGCGCCGGCGGCCTCTCACAAGTCTGGAAGTGTTGTCGCGGTTGCAAACGCCCGGCACGCGTGTCCGGGGTGTGCCCCCCTCACGAACGGCGCTGCCGCCGGCACCTGGAGGGGGGAAACGGACGCGTGGGGTCTACACGGAGGGGATCTTGCTGTGGGACTTCCCCGGATGTTGCTCCAAAGTGTTCCTATGGGCTGACCTAACACAACCGGGTGGGGAGGTCCATTGGTCAAAGCCCGTTCGTGCAAAGTCAAAGGGGTAGATCCCATGGTCAAACGCTACAGGGTTAGGCGGGACGGGGGCATTGGGGGTAGCAATGCCACCGGAGCGTCGCACCGGGCCCTTATACATGCGGGGTGGTGTGGTGGCATGTCCGAAGAGGCGGGACGCGTCTCCGGGGCGTGGCCCCCTCACGGACGGCAACGACACGGTAGTAGACGTTCTGCGGTAA
>NC_057803.1:604238136-604242724 GCF_018294505.1 Triticum aestivum
GGCGTGGCCCCCCTCACGGACGGCGATGACACGGTAGTAGACGTTCTGCGGTAACGATGCGGCGTCAATATTACTAAATACTCGGAGCGCGATAAAATCATGATTTTTTTTGCACGACGTGGGCACATGTGCTATAGGAACGATGGTATTTTTTCATAATTTTTGGTGATGGAGAAGTATCCGAAAAATTCCCTCTACGCGGATTGCCCTTCGCCCGTCTACGGCTGTGGCCGGCGGCCTCCGGGGGCTAGCATGCCGCCAAATCTTGCGTCGGCGGCCTCTCACAAGTCTGGAAGTGTTGTCGCGGTTACAAACGCCCGGCACGCGTGTCCGGGGCGTGCCCCCCTCACGGACGGCGCTGCCGCCGGCACCTGGAGGGGGGAATCGGACGCGTGGGGTCTACACGGAGGGGATCTTACTGTGGGTCTGCCCCGGATGTTGCTCCAAAGTGTTCCTATGGGCTGACCTAACACAACTGGGTGGGGAGGTCCACTGGTCAAAGCCCGTCGGTGCAAAGTCAAAGGGGTAGATCCTGTGGTCAAACGCTACAGGGTTAGGCGGGACGGGGGCACTGGGAGGGGGTAGCAATGCCACCGGAGCATCGCACCGGGCCCTCATACATGCGGGGTGGTGTGGTGGCATGTCCGAAGAGGCGGGGCGCGTCTCCGGGGTGTGGCCCCCCTCACGGACGGCGATGACACGGTAGTAAACGTTCTGCGGTAACGATGCGGCGTCAATATTACTAAATACTCGGAGCGCGATAAAATCATGATTTTTTTTTGCACGACGTGGGCACATGTGCTATAGGTACGATGGTATTTTTTCATAATTTTTGGTGATGGAGAAGTATCCGAAAAATTCCCTCTACGCGGATTGCCCTTTGCGCGTCTACGGCTGTGGCCGGCGGCCTCCGGGGGCTAGCATGCCGCCAAATCTTGCGCCGGCGGCCTCTCACAAGTCTGGAAGTGTTGTCGCGGTTGCAAACGCCCGGCACGCGTGTCCGGGGTGTGCCCCCCTCACGAATGGCGCTGCCGCCGGCACCTGGAGGGGGGAAACGGACGCGTGGGGTCTACACGGAGGGGATCTTGCTGTGGGACTTCCCCGGATGTTGCTCCAATGTGTTCCTATGGGCTGACCTAACACAACCGGGTGGGGAGGTCTACTGGTCAAAACCCGTCCGTGCAAAGTCAAAGGGGTAGATCCCGTGGTCAAACGCTACAGGGTTAGGCGGGACGGGGGCACTGGGTGGGGGGGGGGTAGCAATGCCACCGGAGCGTCGCACCGGGCCCTCATACATGCGGGGTGGTGTGGTGGCATGTCCGAAGAAGCGGGACGTGTCTCCAGGGCGTGGCCCCCCTCACGGACGGCGATGACACGGTAGTAGACGTTTTGTGGTAACGATGCGGCGTCAATATTACTAAATACTTGGAGCGCGATAAAATCATGATTTTTTTTGCACGACGTTGGCACATGTGCTATAGGAACGATGGTATTTTTTCATAATTTTTGGTGATGGAGAAGTATCCGAAAAATTCCCTCCACGCGTATTGCCCTTCGCGCGTCTACGGCTGTGGCCGGCGGCCTCCGGGGGCTAGCATGCCGCCAAATCTTGCGCTGGCGGCCTCTCACAAGTCTGGAAGTGTTGTCGCGGTTGCAAACGCCCGGCACGCGTGTCCGGAGTGTGCCCCCCTCACGGACGGCGCTGCCGCCGGCACCTGGAGGGGGGAAACGGACGCGTGGGGTCTACACGGAGGGGATCTTGCTGTGGGTCTGCCCCGGATGTTGCTCCAATGTGTTCCTATGGGCTGACCTAACACAACCGGGTGGGGAGGTCCACTGGTCAAAGCCCGTCCATGCAAAGTCAAAGGGGTATATCCCGTGGTCAAACGCTACAGGGTTAGGCGGGACGAGGGCACTGGGGGGTAGCAATGCTGCCGGAGCGTCGCACCGGGCCCTCATACATGCGGGGTGGTGTGGTGGCATGTCCTAAGAGGCGGGACGCGTCTCCGGGGTGTGGCCCCCCTCACGGACGGCGATGACACGGTAGTAGACGTTCTGCGGTAACGATGCGGCGTCAATATTACTAAATACTCGGAGCGCGATAAAATCATGATTTTTTTTGCACGACGTGGGCACATGTGCTATAGGAACGATGGTATTTTTTCATAATTTTTGGTGATGGAGAAGTATCCGAAAAATTCCCTCTACGCGGATTGCCCTTCGTGCATCTACGGCTGTGGTCGGCGGCCTCCGGGGGCTAGCATGCCGCCAAATCTTGCGCCGGCGGCCTCTCACAAGTCTGGAAGTGTTGTCGCGGTTGCAAACGCCCGGCACGCGTGTCCGGGGTGTGCCCCCCTCACGAACGGCGCTGCCGCCGGCACCTGGAGGGGGGAAACGGACGCGTGGGGTCTACACGGAGGGGATCTTGCTGTGGGACTTCCCCGGATGTTGCTCCAAAGTGTTCCTATGGGCTGACCTAACACAACCGGGTGGGGAGGTCCATTGGTCAAAGCCCGTCCGTGCAAAGTCAAAGGGGTAGATCCCATGGTCAAACGCTACAGGGTTAGGCGGGACGGGGGCACTGGGGTAGCAATGCCACCGGAGCGTCGCACCGGGCCCTCATACATGCGGGGTGGTGTGGTGGCATGTCCGAAGAGGCGGGACGCGTCTCCGGGGCGTGGCCCCCCTCACGGACGGCGATGACACGGTAGTAGACGTTCTGCGATAACGATGCGGCGTCAATATTACTAAATACTCAGAGCGCGCTAAAATCATGATTTTTTTTGCACGACATGGGCACATGTGCTATAGGAACGATGGTATTTTTTCATAATATTTGGTGATGGAGAAGTATCCGAAAAATTCCCTCTACGCGGATTGCCCTTCGCGCGTCTACGACTGTGGCCGGCGGCCTCCGGGGGCTAGCATGCCGCCAAACCTTGCGCCGGCGGCCTCTCACAAGTCATGAAGTGTTGTCGGGGTTACAAATGCCCGGCACGCGTGTCCGGGGTGTGCCCCCCTCATGGACGGCGCTGCCGCCGGCACCTGGAGGGGGGAAACGGACGCGTGGGGTCTACACGGAGGGGATCTTGCTGTGGGTCTGCCCCGGATGTTGCTCCAAAGTGTTCCTATGGGCTGACCTAACACAACTAGGTGGGGAGGTCCACTGGTCAAAGCCCGTCCGTGAAAAGTCAAAGTGGTAGATCCTGTGGTCAAACGCTACAGGGTTAGGCGGGACGGGGGCACTGGGGGTAGCAATGCCACCGGAGCATCGCACCGGGCCCTCATACATGCGAGGTGGTGTGGTGGCATGTCCGAAGAGGCGGGACGCGTCTCCGGGGCGTGGCCCCCCTCACGGACGGCGATGACACGGTAGTAGACGTTCTGCGGTAACGATGCGGCGTCAATATTACTAAATACTCGGAGCGCGATAAAATCATGATTTTTTTTTGCAGGACGTGGGCACATGTGCTATAGGAACGATGGTATTTTTTCATAATTTTTGGTGATGGAGAAGTATCCGAAAAATTCCCTCCACGCGGATTGCCCTTCGCGCGTCTACGGCTGTGGCCGGCGGCCTCCGGGGGCTAGCATGCCGCCAAATCTTGCGCTGGCGGCCTCTCACAAGTCTGGAAGTGTTGTCGCAGTTGGAAACGCCCGGCACGCGTGTCCGGGGTGTGCCCCCCTCACGGACGGCGCTGCCGCCGGCACCTGGAGGGGGGAAACGGACGCGTGGGGTCTACACGGAGGGGATCTTGCTGTGGGTCTGCCCCGGATGTTGCTCCAAAGTGTTCCTATGGGCTGACCTAACACAACCGGGTGGGGAGGTCCATTGGTCAAAGCCCGTCCGTGCAAAGTCAAAGGGGTAGATCCCGTGGTCAAACGCTACAGGGTTAGGCGGGACGGGGGCACTGGGGGTAGCAATGCCACCGGAGCGTCGCACCGGGCCGTCATACATGCGGGGTGGTGTGGTGGCATGTCCGAAGAGGCGGGACGCGTCTCCAGGGCGTGGCCCCCCTCACGGACGGCGATGACACGGTAGTAGACGTTCTGCGGTAACGATGCGGCGTCAATATTACTAAATACTCGGAGCGCGATAAAATCTTGATTTTTTTTGCACGACGTGGGCACATGTGCTATAGGAACGATGGTATTTTTTCATAATTTTTGGTGATGGAGAAGTATCCGAAAAATTCCCTCTACGCAGATTGCCCTTCGCGCGCCTACGGCTGTGGACGGCGGCCTCCGGGGGCTAGCATGCCGCCAAATCTTGCGCCGGCGGCCTCTCACAAGTCTGGAAGTGTTGTCGCGGTTGCAAACGCCCGGCACGCGTGTCCGGGGTGTGCCCCCCTCACGAATGGCGCTGCCGCCGGCACCTGGAGGGGGGAAACGGACGCGTGGGGTCTACACGGAGGGGATCTTGCTGTGGGACTTCCCCGGATGTTGCTCCAATGTGTTCCTATGGGCTGACCTAACACAACTAGGTGGGGAGGTCTACTTGTCAAAGCCCGTCCGTGCAAAGTCAAAGGGGTAGATCCCGTGGTCAAACGCTACAGGGTTAGGCGGGACGGGGGCACTGGGGGGGGGG
>NC_057803.1:604243101-604244337 GCF_018294505.1 Triticum aestivum
ATTTTTTCATAATTTTTGGTGATGGAGAAGTATCTGAAAAATTCCCTCCACGCGGATTGCCCTTCGCGCGTCTACGGCTATGGCCGGCGGCCTCCGGGGGCTAGCATGCCGCCAAATCTTGCGCTGGTGGCCTCTCACAAGTCTGGAAGTGTTGTCGTGGTTGCAAACGCCCGGCACGCGTGTCCGGGGTGTGCCCCCCTCACGGACGGCGCTGCCGCCAGCACCTAGAGGGGGGAAACGGACGCGTGGGGTCTACACGGAGGGGGTCTTGCTGTGGGTCTGCCCCGGATGTTGCTCCAAAGTGTTCCTATGGGCTGACCTAACACAACCGGGTGGGGAGGTCCACTGGTCAAAGCCCGTCCGTGCAAAGTCAAAGGGGTAGATCCCGTGGTCAAACGCTATAGGGTTAGGCGGGACGAGGGCACTGGGGGGTAGCAATGCAACCGGAGCGTCGCACCGGGCCCTCATACATGTGGGGTGGTGTGGTGGCATGTCCTAAGAGGCGGGACGCGTCTCCGGGGCGTGGCCCCCCTCACGAACGGCGATGACACGGTAGTAGACGTTCTGCGGTAACGATGCGGCTCAATATTACTAAATACTCGGAGCGCGATAAAATCATGAATTTTTTTGCACGATGTGGGCAGATGTGCTATAGGAACGATGGTATTTTTTCATAATTTTTGGTGATGGAGAAGTATCCGAAAAATTCCCTCTACGCGGATTGCCCTTCGCGCGTCTACGGCTGTGGCCGGTGGCCTCCGGGGGCTAGCATGCCGCCAAATCTTGCGCCGGCGGCCTCTCACAAGTCTGGAAGTGTTGTCGCGGTTGCAAACGCCCGGCACGCGTGTCCGGGGTGTGCCCCCCTCACGAACGGCGCTGCCGCCGGCACCTGGAGGGGGGAAACGGACGCGTGGGGTCTACACGGAGGGGATCTTGCTGTGGGACTTCCCCGGATGTTGCTCCAAAGTGTTCCTATGGGCTGACCTAACACAACCGGGTGGGGAGGTCCATTGGTCAAAGCCCGTTCGTGCAAAGTCAAAGGGGTAGATCCCATGGTCAAACGCTACAGGGTTAGGCGGGACGGGGGCATTGGGGGTAGCAATGCCACCGGAGCGTCGCACCGGGCCCTTATACATGCGGGGTGGTGTGGTGGCATGTCCGAAGAGGCGGGACGCGTCTCCGGGGCGTGGCCCCCTCACGGACGGCAACGACACGGTAGTAGACGTTCTGCGGTAA
>NC_057803.1:604244672-604246934 GCF_018294505.1 Triticum aestivum
GATTGCCCTTCGCGCGTCTACGGCTGTGGCCTGCGGCCTCCGGGGGCTAGCATGCCGCCAAATCTTATGCCGGCGGCCTCTCACAAGTCTGGAAGTGTTGTCGCGGTTGCAAACGCCCGGCACGCGTGTCCGGGGTGTGCCCCCCTCATGAACGGCGCTGCCGCCGGCACCTGGAGGGGGAAACGGACGCGTGGGTTCTACATGGAGGGGATCTTGCTGTGGGTCTTCCCCGGATGTTGCTCCAAAGTGTTCCTATGGGCTGACCTAACACAACCGGGTGGGGAGGTCCATTGGTCAAAGCCCGTTCATGCAAAGTCAAAGGGGTAGATCCCGTGGTCAAACGCTACAGGGTTAGGCGGGACGGGGGCACTGGGGGTAGCAATGCCACCGGAGCGTCGCACCGGCCGCTCATACATGCGGGGTGGTGTGGTGGCATGTCCGAAGAGGCGGGACGCGTCTCCGGGGCGTGGCCCCCCTCACGGACGGCGATGACACGGTAGTAGACGTTCTGCGGTAACGATGCGGCGTCAATATTACTAAATACTCGGAGCGCGATAAAATCATGATTTTTTTGCACGACGTGGGCACATGTTCTATAGGAACGATGGTATTTTTTCATAACTTTTGGTGATGGAGAAGTATCCGGAAAATTCCCTCTACGCGGATCGCCTTTCGCGCGTCTACGGCTGTGGCCGGCGGCCTCCGGGGGCTAGCATGCCGCCAAATCTTGCGCCGGCCGCCTCTCACAAGTCTGGAAGTGTTGTCACGGTTGCAAACGCCCGGCACGCGTGTCCGGGGTGTGCCCCCCTCACGAACGGCGCTGCCGCCGGCACCTGGAGGGGGGAAACGGACGCGTGGGGTCTACACGGAGGGGATCTTGCTGTGGGACTTTCCCGGATGTTGCTCCAAAGTGTTCCTATGGGCTGACCTAACACAACCGGGTGGGGAGGTCCATTGGTCAAAGCCCTTCCGTGCAAAGTCAAAGGGGTAGATCCCGTGGTCAAACGCTACAGGGTTAGGCGGGACGGGGGCACTCGGGGTAGCAATGCCACCGGAGCGTCACACCGGGCCGTCATACATGCGGGGTGGTGTGGTGGCATGTTCGAAGAGGAAGGACGCGTCTCCAAGGCGTGGCCCCCCTCACGGACGGCGATGACACGGTAGTAGACGTTCTGCGGTAACGATGCGGCGTCAATATTACTAAATACTCGGAGCGCGATAAAATCATGATTTTTTTTGCACGACGTGGGCACATGTGCTATAGGAACGATGGTATTTTTTCATAATTTTTGGTGATGGAGAAGTATCCGAAAAATTCCCTCTACGCGGATTGCCCTTCGCCCGTCTACGGCTGTGGCCGGCGGCCTCCGGGGGCTAGCATGCCGCCAAATCTTGCGTCGGCGGCCTCTCACAAGTCTGGAAGTGTTGTCGCGGTTACAAACGCCCGGCACGCGTGTCCGGGGCGTGCCCCCCTCACGGACGGCGCTGCCGCCGGCACCTGGAGGGGGGAATCGGACGCGTGGGGTCTACACGGAGGGGATCTTACTGTGGGTCTGCCCCGGATGTTGCTCCAAAGTGTTCCTATGGGCTGACCTAACACAACTGGGTGGGGAGGTCCACTGGTCAAAGCCCGTCGGTGCAAAGTCAAAGGGGTAGATCCTGTGGTCAAACGCTACAGGGTTAGGCGGGACGGGGGCACTGGGGGGTAGCAATGCCACCGGAGCATCGCACCGGGCCCTCATACATGCGGGGTGGTGTGGTGGCATGTCCGAAGAGGCGGGGCGCGTCTCCGGGGTGTGGCCCCCCTCACGGACGGTGATGACACGGTAGTAGACGTTCTGCGGTAACGATGCGGCGTCAATATTACTAAATACTCGGAGTGCGATAAAATCATGATCTTTTTTGCACGACGTGGGCACATGTGCTATAGGAACGATGGTATTTTTTCATAATTTTTGGTGATGGAGAAGTATCCGAAAAATTCCCTCTACGCGGATTGACCTTCGCGCGTCTACGGCTGTGGCCGGCGGCCTCCGGGGGATAGCATGCCGCCAAATCTTGCGCCGGCGGCCTCTCACAAGTCTGGAAGTGTTGTCGCGGTTGCAAACACCCGGCACGCGTGTCCGGGGTGTGCCCCCCTCACGAATGGCGCTGCCGCCGGCACCTGGAGGGGGGAAACGGACGCGTGGGGTCTACACGGAGGGGATCTTGCTGTGGGACTTCCCCGGATGTTGCTCCAATGTGTTCCTATGGGCTGACCTA
>NC_057803.1:604248063-604257063 GCF_018294505.1 Triticum aestivum
GGGGGGGGGGGTAGCAATGCCACCGGAGCGTCGCACCGGGCCCTCATACATGCGGGGTGGTGTGGTGGCATGTCCGAAGAAGCGGGACGTGTCTCCAGGGCGTGGCCCCCCTCACGGACGGCGATGACACGGTAGTAGACGTTTTGTGGTAACGATGCGGCGTCAATATTACTAAATACTTGGAGCGCGATAAAATCATGATTTTTTTTGCATGACGTGGGCACATGTGCTATAGGAACGATGGTATTTTTTCGTAATTTTTGGTGATGGAGAAGTATCCGAAAAATTCCCTCCACGCGGATTGCCCTTCACGCGTCTACGGCTGTGGCCGGCGGCCTCCGGGGGCTAGCATGCCGCCAAATCTTGCGCTGGCGGCCTCTCACAAGTCTGGAAGTGTTGTCGCGGTTGCAAACGCCCGGCACGCGTGTCCGGAGTGTGCCCCCCTCACGGACGGCGCTGCCGCCGGCACCTGGAGGGGGGAAACGGACGCGTGGGGTCTACACGGAGGGGATCTTGCTGTGGGTCTGCCCCGGATGTTGCTCCAAAGTGTTCCTATGGGCTGACCTAACACAACCGGGTGGGGAGGTCCACTGGTCAAAGCCCGTCCGTGCAAAGTCAAAGGGGTAGATCCCATGGTCAAACGCTACAGGGTTAGGCGGGACGGGGGCACTGGGGTAGCAATGCCACCGGAGCGTCGCACCGGGCCCTCATACATGCGGGGTGGTGTGGTGGCATGTCCGAAGAGGCGGGACGCCTCTCCGGGGCGTGGCCCCCCTCACGGACGGTGATGACACGATAGTAGACATTCTGCGGTAACGATGCGGCGTCAATATTACTAAATACTCGGAGCGTGATAAAATCATGATTTTTTTTGCACGACGTGGGCACATGTGCTATAGGAAAGATGGTATTTTTCCATAATTTTTGGTGATGGAGTAGTATCTGAACAATTCCCTCTACGCGGATTGCCCTTCGCGCTTCTACGGCTGTGGCCGGCGGCCTCCGGGGGCTAGCATGCCGCCAAATCTTGCGCCGGCGGCCTCTCACAAGTCTGGAAGTGTTGTCGCGGTTACAAACGCCCGACACGAGTGTCCGGGGTGTGCCCCCCTCATGGACGGCGCTGCCGCCGGCACCTGGAGTGGGGAAACGGACGCGTGGGGTCTACACGGAGGGGATCTTGCTGTGGGTCTGCCCCGGATGTTGCTCCAAAGTGTTCCTATGGGCTGACCTAACATAACTGGGTGGGGAGGTCCACTGGTCAAAGCCCGTCCATGCAAAGTCAAAGGGGTAGATCCTCTGGTTAAACGCTACAGGGTTAGGCGGGACAGGGGCACTGGGGGGTAGCACTGCCACCGGAGCATCGCACCGGGCCCTCATACATGCGAGGTGGTGTGGTGGCATGTCCGAAGAGGCGGGACGCGTCTCCGGGGCGTGGCCCCCCTCACGGACGGCGATGACACGGTAGTAGACGTCCCGCGGTAACGATGCGGCGTCAATATTACTAAATACTCGGAGCACGATAAAATCATGATTTTTTTTTGCACGACGTGGGAACATGTGCTATAGGAACGCTGGTATTTTTTCATAATTTTTGGTGATGGAGAAGTATCCGAAAAATTCCCTCCATGTGGATTGCCCTTCGCGCGTCTACGGCTGTGGCCGGCGGCATCCGGGGGCTAGCATGCCGCCAAATCTTGCGCTGGCGGCCTCTCACAAGTGTGGAAGTGTTGTCGCGGTTGCAAACGCCCGGCACGCGTGTCCGGGGTGTGCCCCCCTCACGGACGGCGCTGCCGCCGGCACCTGGAGGGGGCAAACGGACGCGTGGGGTCTACACGGAGGGGATCTTGCTGTGGGTCTGCCCCGGATGTTGCTCCAAAGTGTTCCTATGGGCTGACCTAACACAACCGGGTGGGGAGGTCCACTGGTCAAAGCCCGTCCGTGCAAAGTCAAAGGGGTAGATCCCGTGGTCAAACGCTACAGGGTTAGGCGGGACGAGGGCACTGGGGGGGGGGTAGCAATGCCACCGGAGCGTCGCACCGGGCCCTCATACATGCGAGGTGGTGTGGTGGCATGTCCGAAGAGGCGGGACGTGTCTCCGGGGCGTGGCCCCCCTCACGGATGGCGATGACACGGTAGTAGATGTTCTGCGGTAACGATGCGGCGTCAATATTACTAAATACTCGAGGCGCGATAAAATCATGATTTTTTTTGCACGACGTGGGCACATGTGCTATAGGAACGATGGTATTTTTCCATAATTTTTGGTGATGGAGAAGTATCCGAAAAATTCCCTCTACGTGGATTACCCTTCGCGCGTCTACGGCTGTGGCCGGCGGCCTCCGGGGGCTAGCATGCCGCCAAATCTTGCGTCGGCGGCCTCTCACAAGTCTGGAAGTGTTGTCACGGTTGCAAACGCCCGGCACGCGTGTCCGGGGTGTGCCCCCCTCACGAACGGCGCTGCCGCCGGCACCTAGAGGGGGGAAACGGACGCGTGGGGTCTACACGGAGGGGATCTTGCTGTGGGACTTCCCCGAATGTTGCTCCAAAGTGTTCCTATGGGCTGACCTAACACAACCGGGTGGGGAGGTCCATTGGTCAAAGCCCGTCCGTGCAAAGTCAAAGGGGTAGATCCCGTGGTCAAACGCTACAGGGTTAGGCGGGACGGGGGCACTGGGGGTAGCAATGCCACCGGAGCGTCGCACCGGGCCGTCATACATGCGGGGTGGTGTGGTGGCATGTCCGAAGAGGCGGGACGCGTCTCCAGGGCGTGGCCCCCCTCACGGACGGCGATGACACGGTAGTAGACGTTCTGCGGTAACGATGCGGCGTCAATATTACTAAATACTCGGAGCGCGATAAAATCTTGATTTTTTTTGCACGACGTGGGCACATATGCTATAGGAACGATGGTATTTTTTCATAATTTTTGGTGATGGAGAAGTATCCGAAAAATTCCCTCTACGCGGATTGCCCTTCGCGCGTCTACGGCTGTGGCCGGCGGCCTCCGGGGGCTAGCATGCCGCCAAATCTTGCGTCGGCGACCTCTCACAAGTCTGGAAGTGTTGTCGCGGTTACAAACGCCCGGCACGCGTGTCCGGGGCGTGTCCCCCTCACGGACGGCGCTGCCGCCGGCACCTTGAGGGGGGAAACGGACGCGTGGGGTCTACACGGAGGGGATCTTGCTGTGGGTCTGCCCCGGATGTTGCTCCAAAGTGTTCCTATGGGCTGACCTAACACAACTGGGTGGGGAGGTCCACTGGTCAAAGCCCGTCCGTGCAAAGTCAAAGGGGTAGATCCTGTGGTCAAACGCTACAGGGTTAGGCGGGACGGGGGCACTGGGAGGGGGTAGCAATGCCACCGGAGCATCGCACCGGACCCTCATACATGCGGGGTGGTGTGGTGGCATGTCCGAAGAGGCGGGGCGCGTCTCCGGGGTGTGGCCCCCCTCACGGACGGCGATGACACGGTAGTAGATGTTCTGCGGTAACGATGCAGCGTCAATATTACTAAATACTCGGAGCGCGATAAAATCATGATTTTTTTTGCACGACGTGGGCACATGTGCTATAGGAACGATGGTATTTTTTCATAATTTTTGGTGATGAAGAAGTATCCGAAAAATTCCCTCTACGCGGATTGCCCTTTGCGCGTCTACGGCTGTGGCCGGCGGCCTCCGGGGGCTAGCATGCCGCCAAATCTTGCGCCGGCGGCCTCTCACAAGTCTGGAAGTGTTGTCGCGGTTGCAAACGCCCGGCACGTGTGTCCGGGGTGTGCCCCCCTCACGAATGGCGCTGCCGCCGGCACCTGGAGGGGGGAAACAGACGCGTGGGGTCTACACGGAGGGAATCTTGCTGTGGGACTTCCCCGGATGTTGCTCCAATGTGTTCCTATGGGCTGACCTAACACAACCGGGTGGGGAGGTCTACTGGTCAAAGCCCGTCCATGCAAAGTCAAAGGGGTAGATCCCGTGGTCAAACGCTACAGGGTTAGGCGGGACGGGGGCACTGGGGGGGGTAGCAATGCCATCGGAGCGTCGCACCGGGCCCTCATACATGCGGGGTGGTGTGGTGGCATGTCCGAAGAGGCAGGACGCGTCTCCAGGGCGTGGCCCCCCTCACGGACGGCGATGACACGGTAGTAGACGTTTTGTGGTAACGATGCGGCGTCAATATTACTAAATACTCGGAGCGCGATAAAATCATGATTTTTTTTGCACGACGTGGGCACATGTGCTTTAGGAACGATGGTATTTTTTCATAATTTTTGGTGATGGAGAAGTATCCGAAAAATTCCCTCCACGCGGATTGCCCTTCGCGCGTCTACGGCTGTGGCCGGCGGCCTCCGGGGGCGAGCATGCCGCCAAATCTTCTGCTGGCGGCCTCTCACAAGTGTGGAAGTGTTGTCGCGGTTTCAAACGCCCGGCACGCGTGTCCGGGGTGTGCCCCCCTCACGGACGGCGCTGCCGCCAGCACCTAGAGGGGGGAAACGGACGCGTGGGGTCTACACGGAGGGGATCTTGCTGTGGGTCTGCCCCGGATGTTGCTCCAAAGTGTTCCTATGGGCTGACCTAACACAACCGGGTGGGGAGGTCCACTGGTCAAAGCCCGTCCGTGCAAAGTCAAAGGGGTAGATCCCATGGTCAAACGCTACAGGGTTAGGCGGGACGAGGGCACTGGGGGGTAGCAGTGCCACCGGAGCGTCGCACCGGGCCCTCATACATGTGGGGTGGTGTGGTGGCATGTCCTAAGAGGCGGGACGCGTCTCCGGGGCGTGGCCCCCCTCACGGACGGCGATGACACGGTAGTAGACGTTCTGCGGTAACGATGCGGCGTCAATATTACTAAATACTCGAAGCGCGATAAAATCATGATTTTTTTGCACGACGTGGGCACATGTGCTATAGCAACGATGGTATTTTTCCATAATTTTTGGTGATGGAGAAGTATCCGAAAAATTCCCTCTACGCGGATTGCCCTTCGTGCGTCTACGGCTGTGGTCGGCGGCCTCCGGGGGCTAGCATGCCGCCAAATCTTGCGCCGGCGTCCTCTCACAAGTCTGGAAGTGTTGTCGCGGTTGCAAACGCCCGGCACGCGTGTCCGGGGTGTGCCCCCCTCACGAACGGCGCTGCCGCCGGCACCTGGAGGGGGGAAACGGACGCGTGGGGTCTACACGGAGGGGATCTTGCTGTGGGACTTCCCCGGATGTTGCTCCAAAGTGTTCCTATGGGCTGACCTAACACAACCGGGTGGGGAGGTCCATTGGTCAAAGCCCGTCCGTGCAAAGTCAAAGGGGTAGATCCCATGGTCAAACGCTACAGGGTTAGGCGGGACGGGGGCACTGGGGTAGCAATGCCACCGGAGCGTCGCACCGGGCCCTCATACATGCGGGGTGGTGTGGTGGCATGTCCGAAGAGGCGGGACGCCTCTCCGGGGCGTGGCCCCCCTCACGGACGGCGATGACACGATAGTAGACATTCTGCGGTAACGATGCGGCGTCAATATTACTAAATACTCGGAGCGCGATAAAATCATGATTTTTTTTGCACGACGTGGGCACATGTGCTATAGGAACGATGGTATTTTTTCATAATTTTTGGTGATGGAGTAGTATCTGAAAAATTCCCTCTACGCGGATTGCCCTTCGCGCTTCTACGGCTGTGGCCGGCGGCCTCCGGGGGCTAGCATGCCGCCAAATCTTGCGCCGGCGGCCTCTCACAAGTCTGGAAGTGTTGTCGCGGTTACAAACGCCCGACACGAGTGTCCGGGGTGTGCCCCCCTCATGGACGGCGCTGCCGCCGTCACCTGGAGTGGGGAAACGGACGCGTGGGGTCTACACGGAGGGGATCTTGCTGTGGGTCTGCCCCGGATGTTGCTCCAAAGTGTTCCTATGGGCTGACCTAACACAATTGGGTGGGGAGGTCCACTGGTCAAAGCCCGTCCATGCAAAGTCAAAGGGGTAGATCCTATGGTCAAACGCTACAGGGTTAGGCGGGACGGGGGCACTGGGGGGTAGCACTGCCACCGGAACATCGCACCGGGCCCTCATACATGCGAGGTGGTGTGGTGGCATGTCCGAAGAGGCGGGACGCGTCTCCGGGGCGTGGCCCCCCTCACAGACGGCGATGACACGGTAGTAGACGTTCTGCGGTAACGATGGGGCGTCAATATTACTAAATACTCGGAGCGCGATAAAATCATGATTTTTTTTGCACGACGTGGGCACATGTGCTATAGGAACGATGGTATTTTTTCATAATTTTTGGTGATGGAGAAGTATCCGAAAAATTCCCTCTACGCGGTTTGCCCTTCGCGCGTCTACGGCTGTGGCCTGCGGCCTCCGGGGGCTAGCATGCCGCCAAATCTTATGCCGGCGGCCTCTCACAAGTCTGGAAGTGTTGTCGCGGTTGCAAACGCCCGGCACGCGTGTCCGGGGTCTGCCCCCCTCACGAACGGCGCTGCCGCCGGCACCTGGAGGGGGGAAACGGACGCGTGGGTTCTACATGGAGGGGATCTTGCTGTGGGTCTTCCCCGGATGTTGCTCCGAAGTGTTCCTGTGGGCTGACCTAACACAACCGGGTGGGGAGGTCCATTGGTCAAAGCCCGTCCGTGCAAAGTCAAAGGGGTAGATCACGTGGTCAAACGCTACAGGGTTAGGCGGGACGGGGGCACTAGGGGGTAGCAATGCCACCGGAGCATCGCACCGGCCCCTCATACATGCGGGGTGGTGTGGTGGCATGTCCGAAGAGGCGGGACGCGTCTCCGGGGCGTGGCCCCCCTCACGGACGGCGATGACACGGTAGTAGACGTTCTGCGGTAACGATGCGGCGTCAATATTACTAAATACTCGGAGCGGGATAAAATCATGATTTTTTTGCACGACGTGGGCACATGTTCTATAGGAACGATGGTATTTTTTCATAACTTTTGGTGATGGAGAAGTATCCGAAAAATTCCCTCTACGCGGATCGCCCTTCGCGCGTCTACGGCTGTGGCCGGCGGCCTCCGGGGGCTAGCATGCCACCAAATCTTGCGCCGGCGGCCTCTCACAAGTCTGGAAGTTTTGTCGCGGTTGAAAACGCCCGGCACGCGTGTCCGAGGTGTGCCCCCCTCGCGAACGGCGCTGCCGCCGGCACCTGGAGGGGGGAAACGGACGCGTGGGTTCTACATGGAGGGGATCTTGCTGTGGGTCTTCCCCGGATGTTGCTCCAAAGTGTTCCTATGGGCTGACCTAACACAACCGGGTGGGGAGGTCCATTGGTCAAAGCCCGTCCGTGCAAAGTCAAAGGGGTAGATCCCGTGGTCAAACGCTATAGGGTTAGGCGGGACGGGGGCACTGGGGGTAGCAATGCCACCGGAGCGTCGCACCGGGCCCTCATACATGCGGGGAGGTGTGGTGGCATGTCTGAAGAGGTGGGACGCGTCTCCGGGGCGTGGCCCCCCTTACGGACGGCGATGACATGGTAGTAGACGTTCTGCGGTAACGATGCGGCGTCAATATTACTAAATACTCATAGCGCGATAAAATCATGATTTTTTTGCACGACGTGGGCACATGTGCTATAGGAACGATGGTATTTTTTCATAATTTTTGGTGATGGAGAAGTATCCGAAAAATTCCCTCTATGCGGATTGCCCTTCGCGCGTCTACGGCTGTGGCCGGCGGCCTCCGGGGGCTAGCATTCCGCCAAATCTTGCGCCGGCGGCCTCTCACAAGTCTGGAAGTGTTGTCGCGGTTGCAAACGCCTGGCATGCGTGTCCGGGGTGTGCCCCCCTCACGAACGGCGCTGCCGCCGGCACCTGGAGGGGGGAAACGGACGCGTGGGGTCTACACGGAGGGGATCTTGCCGTGGGTTAGCCCCGGATGTTGCTCCAAAGTTTTCCTATGGGCTGACCTAACACTACCGGGTGGGGAGGTCCATTTGTCAAAGCCCGTCCGTGCAAAGTCAAAGGGGTAGATCCCGTGGTCAAACGCTACAGGGTTAGGCGGGACGGGGGCATTGGGGGTAGCAATGCCACCGGAGCGTCGCACCGGCCCCTCATACATGCGGGGTGGTGTGGTGGCATGTCCGAAGAGGCGGGACGCGTCTCCGGGGCGTGGCCCCCCTCACGGACGGCGATGACACGGTAGTAGACGTTCTGCGGTAACGATGCGGCGTCAATATTACTAAATACTCGGAGCGCGATAAAATCATGATTTTTTTGCACGACGTGGGCACATGTGCTTTAGGAATGATGGTATTTTTTCATAATTTTTGGTGATGGAGAAGTATCCGAAAAATTCCCTCTACGCGGATTCCCCTTCGCGCGTCTACGGCTGTGGCCGGCGGCCTCCGGGGGCTAGCATGCCGCCAAATCTTGCGCCGGTGGCCTCTCACAAGTCTGGAAGTGTTGTCGCGGTTGCAAACGCCCGACACGCGTGTCCGGGGTGTGCCCCCCTCACGGACGGCGCTGCCGCCGGCACCTAGATGGGGGAAACGAACGCGTGGGGTCTACACGGAGGGGATCTTGCTGTGGGTCTGCCCCGGATGTTGCTCCAAAGTGTTCCTATGGGCTGACCTAACACAACCGGGTGGGGAGGTCCACTTTTCAAAGCCCGTCCGTGCAAAGTCAAAGGGGTAGATCCCGTGGTCAAATGCTACAGGGTTAGGCGGGACGGGGGCACTGGGGGGGGTAGCAATGCCACCGGAGCGTCGCATCGGGCCCTCATACATGCGGGGTGGTGTGGTGGCATGTCCGAAGAGGCGGGACGCGTCTCCGGGGCGTGGCCCCCCTCACTCACCTGACGAACTAAGCTACCCCGCCCCCACCCCCACCCTCACCATCGACGACCCCCTCCCCCTTCACTCACCTGACGAAATAAGCGCCAGATCGAGCACGTGATCGAGGGCGGCCATGGCGCTCCCATACCCACGACCAGGCCACGGCCTTGGCGGACGAAGCTGCTCGAATTCGGCGCCTCCCCTCCCCTCCCCTCTGTGTGGTTCCGGGAGAGGAGAGGGTT
>NC_057803.1:604260737-604267489 GCF_018294505.1 Triticum aestivum
TCCCACAGGCGGTCGAAAAAACTGGTTCAAGCCAGATGCTGACTTTGTCCTTAAACCGCCAGGAAAAAAAGAAGTACTTATCTGGCTGAAACAAATTTTGAAGTTCACCGATGGTTATGCATCGAATATAAGTAAGGGAGTCAATCTTTCAACGGGCAAAGTGACCGGCCTGAAGAGTCTGGATTGAGCGGACAATGCCGGTGATGGTTCGAGGCTATGTCCCCGAGCATGTCTGGCGAGTGCTTGCCGAGCTTAGCCATTTCTTCCGCATGCTCTGTGCTAAAGAAGTAAGTAAAGAGGTGATTGAAAAATTGCATAAGAAGGCACCGGAGTTGATAGTCAAGCTAGAGAAGATCTTTCCGCCAGGCTTCTTTACTCTGATGACACATCTCATTCTGCACCTCGCGAACGAGGTATTGTTGGGGGGCCCTGTGCAAAATCGCTGGCAGTACGGCCCTGAGAGGCAGAACAAGTATCTCCGACGGAAATGTGGAAACAAAGCTAAGATTGAAGCTTCCATAGCTGAGGCAGTTATCCTAGAGGAGGTGTCAGACCTCAGGACATCATACTATCCAGACCACGTTCCCCATCTGCATAACAAGGTGCCTCGATACAATATAGAAGAGCCCAAGTATCAACCCAGACTCGATCTATTCAACGCGCAAGGTGGGAGGGCTGGGGCCTCGAAATCTTATAACATGCCACAACAAGAGTGGGAGGACCTCATGTTCTATATCTTGCACAACATCAAGGAAATTGAGGAAGTGTGGATGAGGTAATACCACTACACCATTCCTTTATGTCTTCCACATCATCATGTTTCATGTTCACTTAGTCCCGGTCGAACACCGCTTATCTTTTTTTAGTGATTTCGTTCAAGAGGAATGGACGGGAGTGAATCCTCCTACTGAGGCGGAGGCACTTACTCTTCTCCGTCATGGAAACCCTGGACGTAAAACTTTTGTTGCTTGGTTCATGGACAAAGTAATTTTCCACACTCCCCTATTAAATCCCTACTTCAACATTTATTAGTTAACCGAACTAATGCACGCAACAATTTCCATTATACTTGTAGGGAAAAGATCCAAACATATCTATGGATGATGAATTGAGATGGGTTTCCATGGGTTTTGACCCTACCGTCATGACATGTAAAAAGTATGATGTGAATGGGTATCGCTTCCATACAGAGGAGCACCAAAACAGCCGCCCCGATCCCAAAACTATAAATACTGTAGTGTACACCCCCGGTCAAAATTCAGTAGACTACTACGGAAGGGTACAAAATATATACAAGGTTAAATTCCGCCAGGGGCGTGAGACCCTAAGTCTGCCTGTGTTCAAATGCCGATGGTTCGATCCGCGGGAGGGGGTAAAACATACGCCTTCCATTGGTTTGGTCGAAGTTAAACCATCAACCGTCTATGCCGGAGCCGATCTCTTCATTGCGGCTACCCAAGCTACACAAGTATATTATCTGCCTTACCCATGCCAGAAAGTGTATCTAAAGGGTTGGGAAGTTGTGTTCAAGGTGTCGCCACATGGTAAGCTACCAGACCCGAATGAAGACGATTACTGCAACATTAACCCCATGACATACGAGGGAGTGTTCTATCAAGAGCAACCTGATGATGATGATGATGATGATGTGGTTAGAAACGATGACGCTAGACCATTGGGTGATGATGATGTGGACCCAAACGTCGACGATGCACGGAATGATGGTGAGACCATTGTCAATGAAAATGACATACTTATGCTAGAAAAGTTAAACGAAGACGCTGACGACGAGGAAGAGCCTCCACCTCCATTGGACAACGAAGATGATATGATTGATAGTGATGATGAGACGGACCGAGAAAGAGGTTACAACAATGATGATTCATATGGGTTCTAGCAGATGTACATTTCAAGTATTTTTTTCTATAGTTTAGGAATATGCCTTTTTATGCATTTTTATTAATGTGTTTATTATCATGCCTTTTCCTTCATTTTATTAATTTACTAATTGCTTAGGGGTGTTGTCTTCGAGGCCCTCCTCTAGTGAGGTACCCTCCTCTAGTGAGGTACACCCTAGGGAGGAGGAGGAGGAGGAGGAGGAGGTGGAGGAGGAGGCAGGCGAGGAGGAGGAGGAGGTTGGGGAGGAGGTTGGGGAGGGGGAGGCAGGCGAGGAGGAGGGTGGTGGCGGGGATGATGGTGGTGACGGGAAGGGGGTTGACACGAAGGGGTGGCTGTGTGGCAACGCAAAGCTACCAAAGCAGGTTCCTGCTACTGAGGAGCAGAAGTGGCTCATTGAGCCCACGAGAAAAGAGTAAGTGGTTCATTATGTTGCTTGTCACATGCTTATTCCGGTTGTTATTTATTTTTCTTGTCACATGCTAATAGTTCATTCTTTTGCAGCAACTGGATATATTCTAAAGGGGTCCATATTCCCAACGGCCTCATCACCGTCTTGCTGAAGTTATATTGGCCGGGGTTGTACTGTCCTGATCCAGTCAGGAAGCCGGACCGTCAGGTTTTGGCCACGAGCTGGGACCACTGGGAAGCGGCCCGCCACGCGGACCATGAGACCCATGCCAAGGCCGTGATCACTACTTTCTGGGTGAGTTCTCTTCAGAAGCACAAGTCCATTCTAGTTTCATGAATGATTTAACTCATGGCTTCTCCCATTCTTGTTTCATGCATGATTGTAGAAATTCTATCGAGTTCTTCCGGAGCACAGGGCTAGAGCGGACTAGATCATGCTGCGCCAATGCAAGAAGAAGGCCCGCCAGATGCAGTACGGGGTGCGCTATGTGGCCATCTCCACATACTACCACGACTATCTTGGTGTGAAGATGACCAAGGAAGAAGCGCAGAGGATGGGCATTACCTTGGAGAGGCCCGAGTTCTTGGCGGTAAGTATAAAAGATTTTTCATTATGCTTTCATTATGCTTTCATTACCTTGTGGTACATTATGCTTTATGCTTTATGCTTCCATAACACCAATTTGGACAGACCTACAATATGTAGGTGTGTCCAAATTGGTGTTATGGAAAAGACGAGTCCTGGGCGGCGTTGGTGGATCTTTTGTGTGATGAGGTTGGAGCCTGGGCGGCTATGAGAACCCAAAATAAGGCTAACCGAGGGACGGAGGGAGTACATGCTCAGGGAAACCGAAACCACTACCTCCAGAAGGCAGTTAATGTATGACTAACCCCATTAAACATTCTTCTTCTTCTATTTACCATCACTTTCTTATGTATGACTAACCTCTGTTTGGTGGTGCAGGAGGAGAAACTGAAGCGGCCTCTCTCACACATGCAGGCGTGGGAGATCGCCCATACACGGAAGGACCCCAAGCCTGGCGAGCCCAAGTACTACGGCAAGAAGACCGCAGGGAGGAAGAAGGCCTACTCCGAAGCGTATCTGGAGTTACATCCTGACACACCTGACCCCATTGCGGCGCCTCTGGACGACATGGCGGTGGTGAGGATGGGGCCCAAGGAGCACGGTCGGGACGCGGTTCTCGATGCTGTGATCACTCCTAGTATCTCCTACACACAACTTCGTCGGATCGACCCGAGCCTGAGCCAGCGCACGAGCCAACCAGTGACTAGTACACAGTCCCTCTTTCAGGAGCAACAATCTGTAAGTATTTTCCCTCTTATCTTCATTTCTCACTTCATTTTCCACATTTAATAGTTTTATGAGTTCCATCATGTCATACCGTAGGCCTACATGGAGTACACACGCCAGGAGACCATGGCGTGGCATAAGAGGCTTTATGAACACCAAGTGCAGAGGGATAGCCAGATGCAGCAGGCTTTTCAGGATATGGCGGCCGACAGGTGTCCTCAGTTCCCTACAGCACAATGCCCTCCAGCACAACCAGTGCTGATGAGCTCTGAGGAGTTTGTGGCACAGAACGCTGGCCCCTCGCCGGTTAGTTCATCCCCAATCTATTCACCCAAAGCATGTCATGCCTTTCAACACAGTCATAGATCCCGTGCATATGTCTTTTCAACATGCAGGGAACAGGTGGATCTACCGTTGGCGGTGGTCTTCGCAGCACTCCGGAGACACGGAGCCCGACCACTCCGATCCACGGAGGCGGAGGAGGAGGTGGAGGCGGAGGCGGTCTTGGCGGTAGCGCTGCCGCTAGCAGTGACGACCTGGGCTTTGGCCGTCTTGGCGGTGACGACCTCCGCGGTGCTCGATGATCCTTGTGTGGTGATGATGCTTGAGATGACTTGTGTGTGGTGATGATCATTTAGATGACTTGTGTGCTTCTCTATATGCTTATGCTTATGTTGGTTGTGATGATGTTCATTTAGAGACTTGTGTGTGATGATGCTTATGCATATATTGTTGTGATGGTGCCGGATGATATCCCGTTGTGTTTTATATGTCTATCCCATGATATATATCTGCTGATATGTGCTGCTATTTGAATTGAATTGATCTGAAAACAAACAGAAAAAAGAAAAAAAAGAAAAAGCAAACTATGCCGACGGCTAGGCCGTCGGCATAGGGCTAGCGTGAGCTCCCAGTTGCTGACACGTGGGCACCTATGCCGACGACCTAGCCGTCGGCTTAGTTTAAAAACTGTGCCGACGGCATAGGCGCCCACGTGTCAGCTACTGGGAGCTCTGTATGAAGGACTATGCCGATGGACTGGCCGTCGGCTTAGTTTCAAACTATGCCGACGGCCCAGCCGTCGGCATAGCCCTGGTCCACGAGCAACGGCTGGTCGGCACGTGCCACACCTATGCCGACGGTCTAGCCGTCGGCACAGTTTTTGCCTAAGCCGTAGGCTAGGCCGTCGGCATAGGGGTGCCACGTGGCGACAAGTCGTTGGGCAGACTTGACGGCGGCCGCCGTTAGGCGATAACGTTGCCGACGGCCGTGGCCGTCGGCATAGATGTACGGACACCGTCGGGATAGGTCATATGCCGACGGCCTTCCTATGCCGACGGCATTCCTGGCTACGCCGACGGATATGTTGCCGACGGCCCTATGCCGATGGGGGCCGTCGGCATAGGCCTGTCCCGACGGCCCTGGCCGTCGGCATAGGGTGCGATTCCGGTAGTGCATCGGTGTCTTCGGTCGAGCTGTTGGTGTTGGTTGCTGCAAAATCGGCGGGCTCCGATCTGTCCCTAAGGACGGTGAAGAGGGACGTGCCGCAGGTCCCACCGGCACGATCGCCACGGGTGCCGGGGCCGAGCCACTCGGACAATCCGCTAATGGACCGAGAGGAACCACAGCAACCGGAGCAGGAGCTGAAGAAGCATCCACGGGTGACATCTTGGAACCTTGCGCACGGACCGGAGCAGGATCGTCCTCATGCCCTGCTGGTGGTGCGCCCGTACCCACGACCGGCTGCACGAGCGCAGAAGATGCAGCACCGGCTGGCTGCACTACTGACGGTGCGCCCTCAACCATGGCCGGAAGCACTGCATGCAAGCCACTGTGCGCATGCACACATGCAGCCACACCTGGCTGGGTGTGCAGCCGCATCAAGCAGCAAGAGTGCTTCATTTCCTGTAATGGATGTAGTATCTCCCTGTTGGTCAACTCCAGTACCAGCCGCCATGGTGGTGTCCACATCGAGGTCAGCTCCTGCATCAGTCTGCGAAGGAGCGTCCAATGCGTTCACAAAGCGATTATCAGTCTCCATTGGAATGGTCCCAGCAGATGACGTGTTGGACTGAGCAGCACCCCTTTCAGAATTTTTTCCATTTTTGTTCGCATCTTAATCAGGCAAAACATCATCTTTGTTAGCCCCGTGGTCTGGACCATCATCATTGTGCTCCCAAATGCGAGGGATGAAATCATCTTCGGGTATGAAATCGTCCTCCTCAAGCACGAACCGAAGATTGTACCTGTTAAGCTTGACATAAACCCCAGCCGAGACCGAGGCAAGACCTGCGCTATCTTCTTTTTTTAAACATGTTCAAATTCAGAACCGCCACCTGGATGCGCACAATGCCACGACGGCGCAAGCATACCAAGTCAACATCCTGAGTAGCACTGATGACGGATCCCACTGCCCACAAATCAAGAAAGTGACGAAGTGGCGGTGGAACACCAGTTACATGTACCCAAACTGGCTTTAGCGGATTATAAGATGGTCTGACATCTGATTCTGATTTCCATTCACTGATGGCAATTACCACATCATGAGACTTGACTTTGAACTCAAAAGCAGCAACTCTCTCTAGAACCTCCATAGATGGGAAAGCAACCAGGAATGCATCATTGCCATGGGGAACGGCCTCCCACTTCCAAGGAGTTAGGACCGAGGAAATTTTTGCAATCTCAGTCTCCACAACATCAGCTGTGACCAAACCTCCAGATATCTTTACCAGACCAGTCGGTGAGGATGGTGGTGCAAGGTGTTCCCTGAAAACAAAGCCTCATTAAGACCAACACCCCCGAAAGATGCCATTGGCTTCGGCTGCTTCAACACAGAACAACGATGCAGAGGGTGCTTATAGTTATTACAAATATAACAGTAGTGCGTAATGGTGCAATCTTTTGAGAGATGATCATCATTCCTGCACTTATAACACCACAAATTTGCTTTCTTTGCTACACGACCCAGCTCGGAAGTGTCCGCCTGAGACGCCGCCGCAACGGGGTTGGGCTGCATAGGCGGCACATGTGCGTCGCTCGAAGGCGGAGCGAAGATCGAAGGCCCTGTGGTCGGCGGAGAATGAACCCTGTTACTCTTTCTCTTTTTCTTTTTCGGACGGCTGGACGAAGATAC